>NW_010328749.1:0-21879 GCF_000700745.2 Antrostomus carolinensis
AAGTCCATAGTGCAGTTCCTCACACTTGGTCAGCAGCAGGCAGGGACAAGGAGGTCATGTGTAACCTCCTTTTCAATCTCCTCAGCTCAAGCTAACATTGAGTTGTTGGGAAACAAGGAGCTTGGCCTCCATTTTAGGGTGATTCATGCTTGGCTGGTGGAGAGAAAAATGTCAGCTGCTGCTGATTTAAGGCAAGACACCTGCCTGCTTGTGTGGTCAATGCTGAAAGGTGATTGAATAAGGGCAGTGGGACAGTGCTGGCACAGCTGCGTTCAGCTCTTCATGCACCCAGGAGGGTGGACAGGAGGGATCTGTGCCCACACCCAGTGAACCCATTTGGGAGCAAATGCAGCTCCTTCCCAAAGGATAGCTATAGATACCTACCAGGATATTTTCCACTGCCAGGGTTACAGGCATGGAACCCAACTCAACAGCCACCCAAGAACTGGTTCTGTCAACTCTCTTTCGGGAGAGCTCTCCTGAACTGTGAGCTTGTACATACTGCGTGCTTTTTACATGTTCCTTTTGCAAGTGGGTAAAATGTAGCTATCAGTTTAAATCTATATATGTAATATATAGAATCACAGAGTCACAGAATGGTTTGAGTTGGAAGGGACCTTAAAGATCATCCAGTTCCAACCCCCCTGCCATCAGCGGGGACACCTTCCACTAGACCAGGTTGCTCAAAGCCTCATCCAACCTGGCCTTGAACACTTCCAGGGAGGGGGCATCCACAGCTTCTCTGGGCAACCTGTTCCAGTGTCTGACCACCCTCACAGTGAAGAATTTCTTCCTAATATCTCATCTAAACCTACTCTCTTCCAGTTTAAAGCCATCACCCCTTATTCTATCACTCCCTGCCCTTGCAAAAAGTCCCTCCCATAGAGCTTCGGCATATAAAGACACGGTGTTGTGAGAGTGAACTCCGCCTTGGCAATGGGCTGGCCGGTTGTTTCTGGCAGTTTTGTTCCCAGATACGTAATAGTGAGTTATTCTTGTCTGAGGACAGAACAGCTGTAAGGGGAGAATTATAGGGTGGGTGTTAAAACCGAATTCCCAATAACACTGGGAACTGCAGGAAATGTTTAGGCAGAAGGTGTCCCTGTGACTAGAACCCCCAGGTTATGTTAGGGAGCCTGGGTACCCCCTCAGGCACTTGTGCAGTGCAGGTGATGGCTGGGAGGTGGCAGGATGTGGCCATGGGGCTGGGCAAGCTGCTCCACAGGGTGAAATGGAGAAACTGCTGCTGCTGCTGCTGCTGCTGTCCTCCATGTCTGTTGGCACCAGAATCTTGCAGGGAGGTTGGTGAGGACAGTGCAGTGCCACTGAGGGATGTTTCCCTCTGCTTCGACTTCTACTCTCCGCTCCCCATGAGCAGGTTCCTGCCTGTACTTTTTCCAGAGTTGTTTCACCAGGAGCTGCAAAAGGCAAGGTGGAGAGCAGGGACAGGGGGTGACTGCTGTCAGAAAATAGATGTTTTAAAGCTATTTTGAGTTTTGCAGAAACAACTATTTATTTTGGGTTTGCAGCCACAAGGAAGAAAAGAACAAGATTCTGTGTCCACCACAGGCTCCGTGTTGTCCTGGGTGGCAGATGTGACTCGATGGCACACAGGGTACTGTGGAACACGCTGTCTACCTTCAGCCACCACGGTGCCCTGCAGAGTGTGGTGGGCTTTGCTCCTGCTCCTCACAGAGATTGTGGTGGGGAAGCGGGCAGTTGTGCCTTTTCCTGAGGGGCTTTCAGGTAACAGATACAGCTCAGAGCCTCTCTGTCCTTTGTCCCCACCAGCATGTTGAGGCCTTCGAGGGCTGGCACTCTCTTCCCTTCTTTGGATGCCACTAGGCAATGGGCAACTGCTAGCTGAGACTGATTTAAGAGCAGCTGGCTGGGACACTACCCAGACAGAGCAGCAGGGATAATAAGGAATGATGCAGACAATCAGAGTGGATGGTTGAGGTCTCTTTGAATCACAAGAAATACCCAGATGCTGTTTGATGGTCCTCTTGTAGCAGTAGCTCTGCTGGATGTTTACCATGCATCTGCTGAAGAAATGTGAACCTTCTCTTCTCCTATGAACACCTGTGATATGGTCCATGCCTTTGTCAGCTCAAGCTGAGTCCATGGCAGCTATTGAGAACATTCAGATGGAGCAACCAGCGCCTGCCTGGTGCTCTCCAGGAGGGCTTTGGAGTTGTGTTTGCAACCTTTGAGGCCCTAGCTGGAGCTTTCACTTCTCTCCATGGGCAAGTTGATTAAACACCTGTTGGAAAAGCAGAGGACATGGATGGGATACCTTCCGTGTGGGCCCCTGGAAGCCCCATACTGGTGGTTTCTGAAGCCCACTGCAGTTTCTGAAACAGGCTGGACAGCAAAGGCTCTCTAGATGATGAACAGGGTAAGTGCCAGTCAGCCAGTGTTATTCCTGCAGAATTGATTTGAACAGTGCAAAAACTGAATTTATTTTAATGATTAATTATGCCAGGAGACCCCAAGTATTGGATAGGTGACTTTGTTATTTAAATATCTTGGAAATAATTCTTGGCTCTGGGAGAAGGGGTTTGTGTTTTCAGATCTGATGTGAGAAGAGCTCCCATCTTGCACAGTAAATCAAGATGAAAACCTGTGGTTAGGAGGTTTGGTGGGACATGCTGGTGCTGAGGCCCTGGGTGACACCAGCTGCACATGCTGCCTCCAGTTTCTGGGGAGGGGACTATGTGCAATCCTCCAGTACCAGCACTGCTGCATCAGAGAAGCCTCTGCCTTGAGCCTCTGCCAAATCTGACTTGTTATTATGGCCAAAGGCACCCAGGTTAGATGTGCAATTTCCACACGGTGGATGTCTACAGCGGCACTTGCACACGTGTGTGTCCATCTTCTGTATCTGCCCGTAGAGCTGTGTGTAGGAGACGCAGCTATCACCTTGCTCCTTCCTGGTGCATATGCTGCTTTTTTCACATGCCTTAACAAGCCAGTGCATCAGCTGAGCAGTGGCAACTGCCCATCTGCACAGCATATATACAACTATAAATTTCTTTGCTATAGGTTAAAAGAAACCAATTTATTTTGCCTCTGTTGCAGGGTAATGTCAGAAGCAGGGGAGAGTCGTGATGGCTCAGCGGAGGAGAAGGAATCAGATAAACATGAGTGATGCTAAGATGTTATTAACGTTGTGAATTTAATATTGTAAATTTGATCTTTCTTCTGCCATCTCTTTCTTCTCTGCTGTCCCTCCTGGACACACCTCATTGTGAATCGTGAGATGTCATGCCTTGTTGTTTGCTGTGCTGGTCACCTTGTGAGTGCTCTGAGACAATTAATCACCCCAGTCCTGATTGAAAATTCTCAGTCCTTCAATTTTCTGGTTGCATTCGACTGAGTAATGTCCTTGCAGAGACAGGGGAGAGAAGAGTTTTCAATTCATTTGCAGATATTTGAAAGGTGTTTTTGTGAAGCATCTCATAATACGTAAAGTCCCGTGGCTACAGATCCTGAGGAAAACCTGGGCAGCACAGCTCCTCAGTCTACACAGGCATGGATGAGCTGGCCTGCTCTGGTTTGGCAGGCTCAGCTCTCACACAAATCAAGCAGCAACAAAAGGGATCAATTCCCACCTGGTATAAGGGCTTTTGGGTCAGAAAATCTGGTCATGCCATGGTGCTGCTTGAACTGGAGAAGGTAAGGTGTATTAACACACATCGAGCATGAGGATCACAGAGGCTTCAGATGCCAGGGATTTGGGCTGGGAAAATAAGAATCACACAGAGCTTTCTGATATTAAGTATCAAAAACTTATCTGAAAGAGGAGAGTAACTTTTTATTAAAACACCTCTCTTTCCTTGGCTGCAGAGCTCCTGCTTACACTATTTCCCCATCCCTTCAGGCTTCACTCCCTGATACGCTTTTGAGACCACAGACCTTCATCCCTTGATGCTGTGCAGGGAATGTGGCCCTGCATACCCCACACGTGGGTGTGCAACACTGCAGGGGCTGTTCATGGGATAAGACCTGCAGGGATTGCCATAACAGGGGCCTCCCTGTATAATACCAAAGGTTCATTTAAATTATTATGCTTAATATTGGCTATGATAATGAGCTAGTACATATTACAGTATTGGCTTCATTTCTTTCTCCAAATTTAGTCCCTTATGGCATTGGAGCAAGGTTTTATCCATCTGAATCACTGCATCATCATCAGGTATGGTCTACAGGCACAGGACTGTCCTCCAACAGCCCATCTCCCCTCCTGGAGGCTGTGGTTGGGAGTACGGTTGCCATGGTGGTAGTGAGACAATTGAAATGGCTTTATAACCAGCTGAAGGTACCTACAGTTTCCAGGATACCGTATATCCTAATCAATCTCAGCTCTGACGGACCTTGGAGTGAAGCCAGGTCCAATGACAGCAGTTGGTGGTGTTTAATTTTTTTCTTCCTTCTTCAGCCCTCTAGGGTGAGCTTTCCTGCATGGGTCTGAAACTGCAGTTCAAGGCAAAAAAACCTCCATCCTTTCTGCATGTGGTATCTTTCATTCCACATCCTTTAATTTGGGCCATACAATACAAAAAAAATGTATAAAGTTATCACCATTCTGCTAATCTCTTGACCTGCAAGAAGCTGGACTGGCTTTCTTGCATTGCCTGATGCGGGTGCTGCCCTTTAGCTGAGTGCAGGGAATAAGGGATCTCTTTGTTCAAGACTCCTCCTAACAGGCTGTGCTGCTCCCCCTGCCAGGCCATTCCCCGTGGGTGGTGGGGGCTGGAAGCAATATGTTGGAAGTCACACTGTATCCCAACAGCTTGGGATTCAGAGCTGTCAAGCAGTGGCTCATTGTTAGTACAACTTCTTCCAGAATGCCAGAAAAAGAAAAGGCGACTTGAAACTTTTTATGACCTGCTGACACATGAGTCTGGTAGGAATCTGCCTGTCGGTGAATCCAGAGGAATAGTGGAGGGGTTTAGAGATCTGCTGCTGCTGCTGCTGCTGCTGCTACTTACAGGGTTATTTTTTCCTACCTGTCGCGATGTGAGCTGGGGAGCTCCTCCAACTTGCATCTTGTTCTTCCAGCTGGCTTACATGGATCTACTTTGTGATGTAGCTGCTGCCCTGTGCTGGGTCAGCACTTCAAATGGATGTATACTATTTTTCTGAGGGCTTCTAGTATCTTTGCCATGATTCAAGAACAGTTGAATTCCCATTTTAGAGAATACCTGACTTTTACAAGCCCTGAGGTGACTATGTAGTCCCAGGTAGGCAGCTGGGCCAGCTGTGTCCTGCAAGTCTAAATGAGTTTGCAGTCTGAAGCTGCAGGATGGCACAAAATGGCACTCCTGATTGCTACTACTTTTCCCCATATTTCTAGAGAACTTAGCTCAGGGCTGCTCTGTGTGGCACTGGACACTTCACTTTCTCCCCCTCTACTCTGCCCTGGTGAGGCCACATCTGGAATATTGTGTCCAGTTCTGGGCCCCACAGTTCAGGAAGGACAGGGAACTGCTTGAGAGAGTCACAGAGCCACAAAGATGATTAAGGGAGTGGAACATCTCCCTTATGAGGAAAGGCTGAGGGAGCTGGGTCTCTTTAGCTTGGAAAAGAGGAGACTGAGGGGAGACCTAATTAATGTTTACAAATATGTTAAGGGCAAATGTCATGAGGATGGAGCCAGGCTCTTCTCAGTGATGCCCAATGATAGGACAAGGGGCAATGGGTGTGAGCTGGAACACAGGAGGTTCCGCTTAAACTTGAGAAAAAACTACTTTACGTTGAGGGTGACAGAGCACTGGGACAGGCTGCCCAGGGAGGTTGTGGAGTCTCCTTCTCTGGAGACATTCAAGACCCGCCTGGACGCCTTCCTGTGTGATCTCGTTTAGGTTCCTGCTTCGGCAGGGGGATTGGACTAGATGATCTTTCGAGGTCCCTTCCAATCCCTAACATTCTGTGATTCTGTGATTCTGTGTGTCGTACTGGTGCAGGTGCTACAGTGGGTTTCAATTTCAGGGCTCTTCTGCATTTCATGGTGACACTGTCTAGCTCAATGTTCTCAACTTTTCTTTTTCTTGAATCCTCACTTACAGACAGAAAGCTTAAAACAACCACAATTATCAGCATTAAAATAAAATTAACCTGAGTCTAACTTAGGTTTATAGCCCTGATTAAACCTTCTAGGGTTCTAAGCCTGTTTTGGAAGCTGCTGGTCTGTGTCTTGCAATCAAGCCACCAATCACTGTATATCATTTGCTTTATATTATCAGACCTTGCACAAGTCTTCTGAATTTCTAGCATGCCCATAGATTTGCTAGCTCTTCACTCTCTGTTTGGATTTACCTGATCCCTCCAGCTTGAAGAGTCTGCAAACAGCCTCCATTTCACACAAGGGGAACCCCTCCTGGGCAAACACTCCTGGCACCTGTTGAAACAACAGGTTTGGAAGCATTAGCCTGCTCTATTAGTCTCCAGGGTAGAAGGTCATTAAAAGTGCCGAGGTAAACTAAAAACCTTGTCTGGAGGATTTTCCTCCCTTAGGAACCAGCTACTTTCAACATGTCTGCAGTGACCAAAGGTAACAGCTGAAAAAGCCCTCATTTTCCAAAGATAAGCAATTTAGCTATATAAATGGAAAGTTATGGGTTTCTTTAAAGGCTCTGTTTGAAGACATTTTTTCCATTATTCCCTCTTGATACCATTAGGTCTTCCTGTCTGCTCATTTTGGATGATTTTGTTTCAAAATCTGTTTAGAAGCTTAGGTTCTAATGAAGGACAGTGATTACCAACTAACAATGAACTTAACCAACCACCCGAGGACTCAGAATGATTTACATCTTTCAAAGGAACTGATGCTCGCTTGCCTTTTGTCTTTCTCCTTAATGTCTCTCTAATATTCTTCTCTGAACACAATGACTCTGTGAACTGTTATTTCTCCTCCTTTTTTTTTTTCGTAAATACAATGCTAAGCCTCTCCACCACCTAATTCTCTGCATACAAAAGAAGATTTAATATCTTCTAAATGACTATAAAGAACAAACCTACCAGATGGCAGATTTTGTTGCTCGAGGGGGATGCAGGCTGCTTTTCTTGGAGAAGCATTTCAATGTGGTTTTGAAAGAGAGAGTCAGTAGACGTATTAATCTTTTCCTTAGTGGGTTGCTGTGATATAACTCAGGAGAGATGCAAGACAAGGGAAATACAGTTTGTGATCCAACAGAGGAAACAAACAGAGCTGTGTGAGGAACTTGTTTAGCTTATTTCTTGAATCTCTTTGAGAAACATGTTCACCATGACCTTCAACATCTTTGCAGAAGGTTTGAGATGCAGCATCTGGATCCTGGGCATAACTTGAAAAACTTGAAGAAAGATTTAAGAAAGTTACTAGCATGCAAAGACTACTTCTCCAGATTTAAAACAAGGATGTTGCTGACATATAATCAATGCTCTTCAGGAAGAAACTGTTCTGCTTCATTCTCTTTCTGTTTTTCCTGTATCAGAAGCCAACTTGCTAACAAGATTAATTGATTAAAATGAGGACTTATTTAAGAGCACGTTTTGCATCTCACTTATTTTCCAAGTATTTGGCTGAATAAATCATCTGACACATAGCTAAATAATTTCTCTTCATAGATTATCTGAGAAGAGATCACAATATTTACATATGGACCCATTGTTCAGACATATTTGCTAAATAATTTATTGGAATAATCTGTGCTGTGCTCTGTGTCTCATTTGTGGCCAGCTCCTTGGGAGATGTTGATATTCTGATGATGTGATATGTTTCTGTTCCTAAGTGGGTGAGTGTAACTTTCTGGAATTATTTTGTGATGTAAGTGGTTGTTATTATGAGTTTGAAATGTGTTTTCATGCTGAATTCACACTTGGTGAATATTCCTACCAGAAAATGTGTTCCCTAGGATAACTGTGGAAAGCAAACACAAAAAGGAAGGAACACAGTCAAAGCAAATCCATAAAAAGATTCAGATGAACAGAAATGTGTTCACAGGACACACTTATCTCTCTTGTGAAGCAACATGATAAAGGAGGAGACCTCAGATTTACAAGGTTAAAATCGCTATATGCCAACCAGCTACACATCCTGTATGTCCAGCTTGGAAGACGATCAGCTGCCAGACCTACTACCAAACAAATATGTCCCCTGTCATTTGTGTTCTTCTTGTGATACAGGTTACACAGCAAAGCGTCAAGCAAAGCAAAGTGTAAAGTTACATATAAAATGAAGAAAAATGAGAAAAGATAAGAAGGGCATATTAATGGCATGGCAACAATCTCTGTGTGAGGGAGGAAGAAAGTAGGGTATTTTATATGTCTCCAAAATTACACAATAGCCTGTAGTAACAGCCACTACCTGATACCTTTAAAGCAAGAGAGTAATTTCCATCGTGATGTAGTGATCAGCTTTCACCCTGAATTTGGAGATCTGATCCCCTTATCTTTGCAAGTGCTACTTGGAGACCTTCTTGGTAAAAAAATAAAAAATAAAAAAAATCAACCTAACAACAGCTCATTCATCCTGGTGCTGTGTCAGGAAAAAACAGGTGCTTATCTGGAACATTAATTCTCTGCAGACCTTTGCTTCAACTCGTGTTTGCAGTATGCCAGTATGTGTATTAAAGTAGCCAGAGAGAGAGGCCTTACTCTCACAGAAAGCTAACTGAACTGTTTCTCCCCAAAGCATAGATTCAAATGGTAAACCTGTCACCATATCAGGTGAAAAACAACTATTCTGGATTTAATCACAACTATCAATTGGGAAGATAGGCTGCAGTTTTCTCCCTCTCTAGTATTCGCATCTTTGTCTAAATTTTGGAGGATGTCTTTGAAGGACGTCTTTGGACCAACTAGAACAGACACTGATTTCTTTAGAGCTTTGGCCATGTTTATACAGGGACAGTATTTTTCTGTATATATACATACATATATATATATATATACGTACATTGTTTACACTACATCAAACTCTCATGTCCACCCATCTCGTTATGATAGATTAAGATGCTTCTCTTGACAGTCCTTGTGCACACACTGTTTGCTCAGTACTTGGGAGATGTCCTGAGGTCCAGCGGTCCCTTGCTCTGTTCTGTGCTCTACAGATTTACTGGCAGTACATTGTGGGATGCCTTTCTGAACTACAGGAATACTGGTCTGGAGGGGTAAGTGTATTAAACTGCCAGACTCCTGTGATTCACGTCCTTTCCTGCCATCCATTAATGTTCCTGGCACCATTTTCAAATTACTATTGGGCAGCAGATGGAGGACATGCTGCTAAGTGCTGTGATTATGAGATTCATTAATATGGATGGGATCATGCACATGCATTTGTAGTTGGGCAAGCTGAAGAATTTGCATCTGGGGTTTCCTAAGATGTTTGATACTGAGGTGATACAGCTGTAGAAAATGATGCTGTAGGAAGATGAGATCAATTTTTGTGGAGTGCTTATGTGAAGCAGTTTTACTTGATGAAACTTTTGTTTCAGGGCTCACATAGGCAGCAATGACTGATGGGACGCAGGTAGTGGTGCAGAACTAGATGGCCACTGCCCATGGCAAATCTTTTGGATGACAAAAACCAATTAGAGATGTGAGCAGAGCCCAGAGCTACAAGAGAAGAACACAACCATCAGTGTTTCCATCCAAGTGGGCAACCATGCTCCCATTACCTCTGGTGTCTTACTGCTCATCAGGAGCTCACCAGATGGGGTTGTGAGATCAGCTACAGCAAATGTTGTCACGGGGATTTGAAATGAGTTTTCTGCTCTGTCATGTCATAAGCCTGGGAATGTGTAAGAGTTGTTGCTGGCTTTAAAGGCGTGTAAATGATAGACACACATGAGTAGTCACTGCCAGCAGGAAAAGAGATTTTCCATGGGTTTGCAGTGGCTGACTGATCACTATAAAATATTCACTGATGGTAATGTGAAGTGGAAAGGTCTGTGATACTGTTCTTGCAAAAATTGGCTCTGGGTGCTGGAATGGAGAGGGACTATTTGCTTCTAGAGAGGATATGAACATTATGGTTCCCCCTCTTGTTCTGGGCATCTGGATTTGGTGTATGCTCTGTTTCCCTGGCCAAGGAAGCTCTTTGTTGGTGGTTTCAGCATGAAGGGAGGATTATTTAGCTTTGTGTGGAGTGGTTGCAGATGATCACTGGCATGTACTTCAGGAAGATGGATAAGAGAGAGGTGGTACTTCATGAGAAGGGTGGGTGTTTCTCATCATGATGTGCCTCATGTGATAAGTGCCTGCAGTTTTTTTGCACATCCGTAAGAAGAAGAGAGACATCCTGAAGGAAATACTGGAACAGGAATGTGAGGGGGAGCAGGAGGCAGAAATTTAATATTTTAGGCAGATGGGGAAAGCATCTCTGTTAAATGACCAAAATAGTTATGACCACAACATAATGGATGTTTGGTGTGCTGAGGACAGAGAGTGATTTTTTGCATATGAATACATAGTAACCAAGGAAATGTCTTCCTGTTTGATGTATTGATGGTGTGTGGGCATGATCTGTCATTTAAGGGTTGAGCTGGATCTACGTGACCTTTTCCAGTCAAATGCACCAAAGTCTGTTTGAGTGAGGAAAGTAATACACAATGTGTTGAATAAAAACCCAAGGACTACAGCAAAGAAACACACAAATAGCTGTGAAAGAGATCACAGAATCACAGAATGTCAGGGATTGGAAGGGACCTCAAAAGATCATCTAGTTCAGTCCTCCTGCCAGAGCAGGAACCTAAATGAGATCACATAGAAAGGCGTCCAGGCAGGTTGTTGGACTAAGGATGTTTAGGACCACAGAAAGGGACCAAAGTGGGGCTGGCAGTAACAAGAGCCCCAGGATGGTATGTTTCCGGGGTTGCATGGGGTCCTTTATGCCAAACCAAATCTCCCCAGCTGCTTGCCTCTGCATTGCCCATACAATCCCTCCTTCCAGGGTGCCCCGTTCCCATTCTTTGGGACCACCTCAGAAAGTGCCATCTCCCTGCTGTCTCTAAACACTCTCTGCTCAGATGCATTCAGTTGGCCCTGGCACAGATTCTCTTACACGTTTTTTTCCATTCAAGTATCTGTCAGCCTCCCTGTGCACGATAATGCTCCTCTTCACACAGGTTGTGTGCTACAGGTGCTAAGGGAAATGATTAAACCTCTAAGTGCTTATTGTCCATTCTCAGTTTCCATGGCAACCATGATAAAATGTTTCTTTTCCCACATTTCAAGAATGCCATTCACCTCCTTTCTTTCCAGTGTTCGGTTCCTTTCAGGAGGAGGTGGTGCTCAGCTGGCTGCTTCCCCAGGGACAGACCCCTATGGCAAAGGCTTGGTGCTGCCTGTGCCCCCCCAGGGCAGATGTTAGAGCGATGGGGCAGTGCTGGGGAGCTGGAGGACATCACCTTGGTACGAAATCCCCAGACCCCAAACAGGTCTTGTCTGAAGAGGGAACAGTCTCTCCAGGACCACACCGGGAGCCAGAGTCTGCCAGGCTGGCCCTCCTCACGGCTGTGGGAGTGGAAGGGGAGAGCCAGCCCTCTCCCAGGAGGGCAGCTTTGCCAGGCAGGGGTCTGCTGTGCCATATGGGCATTGATTTCCTTCACACAGAGCCTATAGATCAGCACAAGCGCACTGCAAATTAACTGAGTTTCCCAGAGGTCTTTCTAAGCACTTCACAGCACCCTAAAACCTGCACGCCTGGTCAGCCTCGCTACCTCGGTCACAGGAGCTCCCTGCTGACAGCTCACCTTCTTCATCACCCGAGTGAAATAATGAGCCAGAGAACCTTTTCTAGAGAGTTTTTCTGCCTGAGTTGCATTACTATTACACACATAATGGGTTTTCAGTTTGCTTCATTATTTAACCAATGTGTTGCCAGCGTGTTGAACCCTGCACTGTGTGAGCTGCTGTGGGCGTATGGGGCTGAGCAAACCCCCAGTAAGGCAGGAATGGGATGCGAGGGCAGCGAGGCTGGCTGGCTGCTGCAGGGTGGACATGGTAGGCAGCAAACCTGGAAGTCTTGGATGACTTCATTTTGGGTTGTATGGTGCATGTATGGAGAGAAACAAGGTTGAATGCTAAGCAAATAGAGACAGTACCTGGAAAAGTAAGTTTTTATATATTGTCTAAATATATACTATATAATCTATATGTGTTTATACATATCTACTGCTGGAGGCTGTCTCTGCACTGTGTTCAGTGAAGCTCTTCTCAAGGCATTTGAGTGCATTGCCTAAATCCACTCGGTCTTTGCCCATCACTGCCTGCCTTTGTTAATGTCCACCTCGGCAGACCCTGGTCAAAAATGATGCCAGGGTCTGGTGGTTTCACTTGGCCAGCACGTGGCTGGGAGCCAAACACAGCTTTTCACTCAGACCCAAATAAGAACAATTGAGATAAGAACAATTTAATAATTAAAATAAAAGAAAACTTAAAATAATAATGATATTACAATAATAATGTTAATAATAATAGCAATAATAAAATATGCAAATGAGTGATACACAGTGCAGTTGCTCACCACCTGCCGACCAAGCCCGGCCCGTTCTTGTGTAACGATCCCAGAGGAGCAACAATCCTGAAACCGAAACAGCAATCCCAGAAGAGCGAGAGCCTGAGAAAGAGCGAACCCTACATGGGAGACACTCTCATTAATATACTGAACGTGACATTATATGATATAGAATATGCCATTGGCATATCTGAATGCTAGTCTAGCTTATTAATTTAAATATTCCTCTTCCCACTCAGACCTTGCACTTGTAAACTAGCAAAACATGACATCCTTCAACTCCCAGCAACAACTGGTATTTTATCAACATTCTTATAACAAATCCCATACTGAGATCAAAACACAGCACTATTCTAGTTACCGAAAAGAAATCCAGCTCTGTGCCAGCTAAAACCCAGGGCACAGGGATTACTTTTTATTGCTACTCACTGGCAACAGGTTGGTTCTGGGAAAATGGACTGTTCCACTGCTGTCCTATCTGGCAGTGTAATCTGTGCAGCACACCTGCGATATCAGGGATGTTATCTGCAGAAATATAGTCCAGCTCCTCATAAGCTGAACAAAGCAGAGGATCACTGTCTGCCTGCAAACACTTCTTCCACGGCAGTCTTGCCCTCCCACAGCACTGGGCCAGCTCCAGGAGGATTACTCCTTCTCCATAGCTCTCCTGGTCCTGGTGGTGCTTCTCCAGATGGAGACTGAACATGGAGCTCTGGAAAGGCAGCCTTGCTAGGCTACCACAGGGTCTGCAGAGGAGCTGTGCAGCGATGCTAAATGAACGTGTTCTCCTCCAGCACTGGGAAAAGATAGCACTGGAGAGCAGGCATCAAGTCAAGACATCGGTGGAGCTGTGGTGGGCATACAAGGGCACCAAGGAGGCAGGGCCCAATAAGGAGCAGTATCACTTGGATAATGTCTGCAAACCTACTAGATGTGGCAATGCTCGTACCAGAGCTGGCTGAAAATCAGGAGTTCTAATTCATATTTTTCTTGCCTTTTTGTTTGTTTGTTTGTTTTGTTTTGTTTTTTTCCCCAGAGTTTCAGTAAATCAGGGCCAAAGACTCATAACCTCAAGACTTCTTAGCCCAGGAACAGACTTGCTAAATACATCTTTCTGCCCTCACAGTTTGCAGGACCCCCAGCCTGAGGATGTTAGGGATCCAGAGGAAGGCACCCCAGAGCCCAGCCTCAGGTTTGGTCATCTGAACCTAATGCCTAACATGAAACACACAAGATTTGAAGAAAGCAGCTGTTGGGCTGAAAAATTACTGGAAAGCAAATCACAGTTTGAAATGAGCCTTCATGAACCCTAGAGATCAAACAGCCTCACTGGGAAGTCAACCAGCACCTCTTCATGGAGGTTTCTTATGGGTCCATCAGCATGAGCAAATGAAAGGCCCCAGGTGCAGGCCACCATCCACGCTGTTTAATCCTTGTCTTGCTCCCTGGTCTAGCGCTACCTGGTGCCAGCCAGTGCTCTGCTGACCAGTGTCCTGGCACAGCAAGGAGGGCAGCATGCACCGAGGACTCTTGCCAGATGGGCAACAGGGGCCAGGCTGCTGCTTTACCACTGTCCTTCCCACACAGTCCTCCATCAGTGCCACACTTTTCCCATACCCCCATTTTAATATTGTATTAGGGCCACAGGGGCAGCACATGAGGACCAGATGAGACCCAGAATCACATGTGTTATGGACTGGAAGTGGCTAAGATGTGCCAGTTGGCTTCAGGGCCAAAGAACGGTCTCTGGCCTGATTTTATTTATTATTTCATCTCCTTAATGAAGGTTTTATGGAAGCACCTGGAGGTACAGATGTGTTGTTTTGCCTGCATAATAGGTTTCTAAGGGCACTCAGGATGAAGTATGCTACACTAGAGGTTCTTCAAATTGCCAAAGTGACCAATATCCTCAGAGCTGCAGAGTCTTCTATGCACATCGACTGCAATTTCAGTGGTGGTGTTTATAGACTGCCCATAGTTTGCCGAATTCCTCACAGACTCATTATGGGATAGTTTCTATATGGATTTACCCCCTAGAAGATTAGTGTACAGAATGAGGAGTGGGGGTCATGTAAGGTTGGAGGATATTAACTAACATTCCAGATTTTCACTCCCCTCATTTACAAGTAGGTCTTTGGAAATCAGCCTGGATTCCTAGGTCTGTTGAAAGAAAGGTATTTGAAGAAGGACTTGAAGAAAAGGGCTAAAGAAGGGATTGGCTGCACAGCTAATTCCACATCACAGCCATGAGCATCTCATCTACCTCCCAGCCATCCCCATTACATCTAAATAGACCTGTTGTAATGAGGCATTGAGAGGTGAAAGAGAGGGTTAATGTACTCGTCTGTTACTGCTGGAGATACCATTTCCAGTTTGATGGAGGTCACACATTAAAATAAGTGTGGCTGTCTCAGCTGATTCTTCAGGGCATAACTGGTGACTAATTTTCCCGAAACCTCCCGGTTTTGCACTAGTTAAGAATCTGCATCAGTGGCTTTGAGAGAGGAGGTTGCATTTCTATCCTCTCGGTTCTATTTAACATTGTACTCTTATGACCTGGGGTTTACTCTTCTGGTGTGATGCATTTTCCCCCTCTCAGATAAAGCAAAGTAATAGCTACCCAGAGGCCTGTAAAGTATACAAATGGGGCTGAACTGGAAAGGTCAGCCTTACAGATATGTTGGACCATGCCAAAGAGCAAGGTGAACAGATTAAGCTATATAAATATTTAAAGAGCTGTAATTAGGACTAGCATGGCCTCACTCCCAAGGTTCATTATTATACATGCAATTGGCAGAAAGGTAACTAATCATGACCTTTTCCCACTTGATTTTCTTTATGTTTTTGACAGAGTGTTTTTCACTCCCTAAGATGTTCCTGGTTGGCACTGCCTCCCTGGGAGCGGACAGGAGATTTGTCATGGCTTTCTGTGGGGCCAGGAGAAATCCCAGAGAGGTTTTAGAAGCAAGTAAGGGGGAGGTTTTGGCTTTCACCCTAGCATCACCCTGTGCTGCTGGCATCTGGGGCAAGGAGGCAGAGGTTTCCCAGCACGGTGGAAGCTCTTGTCCAAAGCCCAGCAGGACTAGAGGAGCCCTTGCTAAGGACACTAAATGTTCCATTGTCACAGACACACAAACACTTTCCTCCTGGTGGGATAATTCCAGCTCATCCTTGGCCTCCTTGTGACTCCTAGATTCAGCTGTTACAACTCTCCTTGAGGCATGCAACCTCACAAGCTAAAAACACTCTAGCTGGTACAAAGCTCTATATCCTCTTTGCTTAGCAACACCCGTTTCCATGAACACCTCACACCACAAGGCTCGCTGCTGCCTCATCACTCATCAACTGAGCCAGATGCAAGGTGTCCATCCTTGGATGGAGGTAATGGGTGGCATTATCCCCCCAACTCCACTGCTGTGTCCTGCAGTTGCAGCCACCTTCCCATGACAGAAGAACCAGTGGGACAGCCCAGGGGCTGGGACACTATGGCAGCTGTTTTATGCTCCTCAAAGGGCAGCATTAGCTCATCATCTTGGTGCCACCACCTCCAGACAGGGAGAGCACAAGGTGCTGGTTGCTGAAGGACAATTGCCTACTCTTTCAGAAGATGTCTGAGCTGTCTTCCTCGGAAGAGGGTAAATGAGGGTCAGAGGCTTTTTCCAGATTGCCCATGGACAGATCCTCATGCTAGATGGGGAACAGACCTGTAACTGCTCTCTACAGCATCCCACAGGGGATGTTCTCGGGGGGGACCAGCCCCTGCAGGGCTGCTGGTGTGAGTCAGGCCTCAAGGCATACACCCACACCACATTTTTATACCCCCTGCTATTCCAAACATAGCACTTTAAATCTGTGCTTGTGCCCTTTCCCACCAGACTCACAGCTCAAGAGGAAGAACCAGAATTACCAGCTCTACAGCACAACAGGGGCACCTGTTTTAAACCAAACACGGTGGTATTGGACAACATCAGCTGGACCAACTTTTGAATACTTTTGATAGCTGTGAACCAGTTTTGATGACATTTCCATTGAGAAAGACTTACTGATCATCTGAAAAAAATGAAAGAAAGAAAGAAAGAAAGAAAGAAAGAAAGAAAGAAAGAAAGAAAGAAAGAAAGAAAGAAAGAAAGAAAGAAAGAAAGAAAGAAAGAAAGAAAGAAAGAAAGAAAGAAAGAAAGAAAGAAAGAAAGAAAGAAAGAAAGAAAGAAAGAAAGAAAGAAAGAAAGAAGACACATGTCTCTGGAATCACCCATGGAACAAGAAAATTCACATACATGCACAGAAAACAAAACAAACAAAAAAAAAAAAGAAAGAAAAAAAGCTTTTTTGCTATCCTGCTCTTCCTTGTGGCTAAATTCACTGGGTCTTACTCCTGCCACCTGTACACCAGCAGTACTCCCACAGCACGGACTGTAATAGGAGTGCAGATTGCAGGATCAGGCCCACGGTGTCTTGGAAAAGATGAATAATAATCACTATGTGGAGAAATACTGCAGTTTGCAACTCAAAGAACACTTTAAATCTGCTTAGCAATTTGTAACGCCCACAGTAGCACACTGTGCAAAGCTGCAGTTATGAGACAAATCACTTCTCCATTAACTGCGGCTCCAGGATGTGCCTCATGGCAGCGCGCACGGGGAGGGATGGAGGGGAGGAGGACACCGCGTGCGGGGCGGTGCGAGAAGCAGAGAGGTTTGCTTTTTACAGCAGCAGCTGTGTTATCCCTTTATGGTTATTTTCTGGGCTCACAGCAATTAATGCCCATACAGCTTGATTCCAATGTCTGTCCATCTGCGGATGGTTGTGCCACCTCTTAGATCTAACCATCGTTCAGTATTGATGACTTTTCCTTCAACAGCATGCCTGAGAAAAGTGATTTATGGGAATTTTTTCAAATTATAGTATTTTTCCCAAGTGCAAATCTCGGTGTCACTTGAGGAAGCTTTTCCTAGTGAGCCCATCAGTGTTCCCTCGGCTACCCAGTGTGCTGCCAGCAGTTATCCGACCTCACCAACACCTGAAACATCTCTCTGCCATGCCAAAGCGCAACAGTGTGGCCATAAAAGCTCATTTTTAGGGCCTTCCTCTTTCTTATTTAAGCCTTTGGCATCCTGGTGATCTTCTGGAGGCAGGAAACATCTCCAAATGCAATATGCCCTTGGCTGACTTGGGGTTGTTTCACACTAGCAGGAGGCACTGAGCTGGCTGCTCAGGGCAGGAGTAAGTGGCAGGTCCCAGTCTTGGTCACCACAAACTGGTATAATCAAATGGTGTTTGATCAAATAGTGTTTGGGGACAAAGTTTTTAGCAGGGTCTGTAGTGATAGGACAAGGGGTAATGGTTTTAAACTAAAAGAGTGTAGATTTAGACTAGATGTAAGGAAGAAATATTTTATGATCAGGGTGGTGAAACACTGGCACAGGTTGCCAGGAGAGGTGGTAGATGCCCCATCCCTGGAAACATTCAAGGTCAGGCTGGATGGGGGTCTCAGCAACTTGATCTAGTTGAAGATGTCCCTGCCCATGGCAGAGGGGTTGGACTAGATGGCCTTTAAAGGTTCCTTCCAACCCAAACCATTATATGATCCTGTGATCTGCACCCACTGCTGACCTCGCCTGGACCACATGGAGAGCAGGCAGCCTGGGCAAGCATTGGGAATCTGTGGAGAGAGGAGCTCCAGGAGCCCATGGCAAGGAGCAAGGAGTGTTTTTGTCAGAGCTAATCCCCTCTGTTGTCATGGGAGGGCTGGTTCTGGGGAGCCTTACGCTGGCTTGTGAGTGAAAAAAAAGTCTCTGGAAAGAGAGCAAAAATTGAAGAGGTCACACTGAAATAAGCCAAGAGAAGCCAAAGGGAGACTGACTCTGAAGTTCAGCCTCCAAAGCAGGTACAGGCCGTATGTCATGGCAAAAGAATCCTGATCCGTGGGACTGAAGCCTGAACCCATTCTCCTCAAATGGCCAGCTGGCATCTCAGTGGTCCTCTCAGATTTGGGGTGGCAGCAGTAAGGGTAGACCTTCCCTTTTACCCTACAGGGAGAGAACAAAGCTCTCCCTAATTTTGGACCCAGTAAGCCCTGCAGCTGAACACCCATCACTGCCATGATGGTGATGAAGGGTGGATTTAACCCACCCTTGCCCCCTCTGACCCTCTTGTCCCCAAACTCTCACACTCCTCAGGTGCAATGAGCCTCCACCACCTTCCAGTTATAATTTGTTGGGTACCAGATGATGACAAAAAGTACCCACAGAGACACTGCCTGAATGACAGCCAACAGTGGCAGGAGGCCAACAAGTTACAATGAATTCTTCAGCGTAGGCTTGGCCAGGGTGCCCTGTCTCTGAAGTGCCACCAGAGCAGAGTGGGCTGCTGAGCACAGCTCTCTACCAAGAAATGGAAAGACCTCAGACATGCTGGGAAAAAAAAAAGTGCCATTTGAAATGCAGGTAGAGGGAGGACAGTGAGCTATCTTGAAGCATCTACATGAACCATACGATGACATTTAAGCCTGACAAGGCCAGTGAGGAGATCCAGGCGGACTGGGGAATTAGACAAAAGGGTCAGGGTCTCATTGCAAGCTTTTATCTCATTCCTAGAGAAGGTGTTTGGAGACCTTGAATGAGAAGAAAGGGTAGCAAGATAAACAGAGCAGGCAGATGAATCCCCTCAGGATTTTGAAACAATGATCAAAGGAAAATGCGAAAGAGGAATGTGTCCTCCGAAAGTCAGAGGAAAAAGATTCATAGCTCAGCTATTCATAGCTATAGATTCATAGATCAGGTATTAGAGGAGGTATTTCAGCTCCTCCAGGGAATCCAGCCTGTCCCACATCAGGAAAGCACACACTCATGCTGCAGAGAGAGCAGGGGCAGGGCTGGGCAGAAAGGCCAAGTTGCCTTCTGCCTAGATTATGGGAAATGACACAGGTCCTAAATTCTGGGTCTGGAATGACATGGAAGGATGTGTAAAGAATATTATATGTAAAGGAAAAAAATTTCACAGCAAGGGTGGTCAAATGCTGGAACAGGTCAACTACAGAAGTTATGGAATCTCCATCCTTAGAGATTTTCAAAGCTCAACTGGGAAAGGCCATGAGTAACCTGCTTTAATATTGAAGTTAGTCTTGCTTTGAATGGGAGGTTGGACCAAATTATCTCGGACAGTTCCTTTCAACCTGAATTGCTCCATGATTCTGTAACTCTATGATCTGAAATGATCTCAGGGTAATGTTTTAAAGTTTTAAGATGTTTGCCTGCTGTACTGGAAACCCAAGCACTGCAATACTTGGTCTTGGAGAGCTGGAAGGGAGCCTACAAGAAAATGCAGACCATCCACCAGTTCAGCAAAACCTAAGCCATTCCTAGAGTGACTCTGGCAACCAAAGTCAGACTTCCCAGTTTGCTCACAGACTGGGGTAGATTACACATCTGTGCTCCAGTTGTGACTGTGAGAGATTCAACCAGGCAGCATTTCCACTGGGCAATGCCTCTCCACTTGCGAAGGAGCAAAAAATCATCTCTACCTCTTGCAAACACTCAGATATTTTTAATTTACATCCACCTTAAGACAAGTTTTAGTGCTAGGTTTGGGTAGTGCTGTGCTGATTGAGGAGAAGCAGAAACATTTTGTACACTCAAGGTCTCTTTGCAGACTTTGTCCTGCCAGCCTCAGGAGACAGTGTTTGTCCATCACATGTTTCTGTTGGCCTGCTGGAAGATTAAGGCCCAGGTTGTGAACCCTGTAGCCCTGACCCAGAGCAGGAGCTAGAGAAATAAAAATTAAAGTAAACCTGAAAAATAAAATTGGAAAAAAAATAACCTCATGACAAAGACTAGTCCTCAGTGACACCAGTGGCAACATTTGATTTCAAGCTGGTCATGCCTTGCGTATCGAGGCATGGCCAAGGATGCCTTACCTCACAGCTGTCAGTCACCCAGGACAGAATACCCCAAAGAGATCACATTTGATCTTTGTTTCTTCAGTAGTACCTTGAGGCTTCACTATAGGACAAGCATCCTACAAAAACAGATATGATGTGCACAAAATACACCCCCTCTCCTCCATCATCATAGTGAAATTTCCAGTCTATTTTCTCCTTTGACCCACATTTTTGTAGCAGGTGCTTTTAAATGAAGGAAAGAAAATGAGAAGCAGCTGTTTGATGGCTACTGAAGGGTCTGGGATGGCAGCAGCAGCCTGGGCTGAGAAGGATTAATAGGCAGTGTACACGTGAGGGGGTCAGAGGTGGCAAATGAATGCAGTTTATCAGAGAGTTACAGAAATAAAGGAATGAATCACATTGCTCTCATCACCATAGATGAGGTATAAATAGAGTTAATCAGCACTGAATGAAAGCATACTAACTCAAGGAGAATTATTCATGCACTGCAAGTGTTTTCCCAATCCCTGTCCATGGAAGTAATGAGTGAGAGCAGTAATTGGTGTCCAGCCCATCTCCAGCCAGCAGCTATTGCCCCTTCTGGACTGAATTAATCTTCCAAATTGCTATGCTGCTTTACAACACATATTTCAACATAATGATCTTTTACTTATTATTATTTTTGGTAGCTAGTGAGTTGTTGAGATTGATAGCATCCTTTGCAAGAGAAATAAAGAACCCGAGGGGAACTGATAATTCATTGAACTTTTGAACTACTTCCAAGTCACCTCTCTGGGACTTGAAAATTATGATGTATTATTTATCCAGCTCTGGCAGTGTAGTAGCAAGCTTCAGGAGAGTAATAACAACACGGGCCCTGTAAGCTTTCCCTGAACACTCGCTGGAGAGAGCCTGCTACTAATTTGCCTTTCAATAAGGGCTGTGTTTTTCCTTTGTAGCCACTTTTTAAAACAGCAATTTCTATGTGTCAGGTTACCAATGCAGCCCCAAAGAGTTCCTTCACTTCACAGCCCGTGCTGTGGCACGCATGGCGTTTCGTAGCCCCTGCAGGGACGAGCGCAGGGACCGGTGACCTCCCTGTTCTCTGGGCCAACACCGCATCTCCAACAGACTTCAGCAGTGCAAGGACCGATCCCCAAATAAAGGGATGTAGCTCCTCAGAGCCCAGATCTTCCCCTGCAAGGTGCTGAGCTCTGTAGCGCAGATTCAGAAAAGTGCTTAAACACAGGCTAACCACAAGCATGTGCTCATCTTCCTCAGGAGCTTAGAGCTCAATGGATCATCCCCGGGCAAGTCCAAACCCCGTTTAGTTCCCAGCAAAGTGAGAAGGTGATGACTTCAGTGGGTGCTGAGAACGCAGCTCTCATCCACACCAGCGATGCTGAGTTTTCCCACCATCACTCCTTTTCCCCCCTCACGCCAGGCAGGGTCAGATGCTGGCGCAGGGGCAGGCGCTGGCGCAGGGGCAGGCGCTGGCTCA
>NW_010328750.1:0-1523 GCF_000700745.2 Antrostomus carolinensis
GGGCCCGGGTGCCGCTTCGGTCGCCGCTGCACGAACAGCCGTTTTCACCGACGCTTCAGTCAGTGGCCTTGCGCTGGGGCCCTTCCCAGCCCTGAATGTGGCCGCATTCATAGACCGGCAGGAGCTCGTTAACACCACCCTCCCTTGCAGAAGGGGCGGGGGCGCTTGTCCCCCTGGTCCCTTTGTGTTTGTCTTGCCCCAGAAGCCCCGCTCCCGAGGCCTTCCTTCCCCAGACTTCTCGCCCGGTATTGCTGCCGGCCCCGAGGCCGCTCGTGTTACCCCGATGCTCCTCACCTACTTAGTTTTCTCGGTCTTCCCCCAGCATCCAACAACCCACAGTTTCAGTCTCTTAAGTGTACAGTGTTCTTGCCTGGAACTCAGTCGACATTAACTCCTGTTTTGTTGTTTTTTTTTTCACTAGGGTTACTGCTAATTCACACTTTATGTTACTCCCCATGTACTCTCCTTATCTACTTTCTCCTGGCTTGTTTTCCTGTCAGTATTAAGCTCACTCCTCTCCCAGTGTCTTGGCCCATTTCTGCTTGTCAGATGGTCTCCTTGCTGAGTGCATCAGGCACATCCTCATGCTTTCCCTCACAAATACCTTTCTTCAAACAAAAGATCTCAGATTCAGTTTTTAACTCAAACACCTTCTTTCTCCCTGCCTGCTTGTCCTGTTGAGTCTAGTTCTGGTTCTTCTCCCTCTGTGACAAAAATTATCCAGCCTGTCACCTCTATATGGCTTTGGTCCTGCCTGGTGCTCCCACGCAGCACTACCTGTGTGTCCCTGTACTCTATGTTTGTGCTAACACGAGTGCCAAAAACAGCAAAAAGCTGTAAGAGCCCAGACACAAGAAGTTACTTCTTACACAATTACATTGTCTCACAGGGTCAGAACTAACCATTTTGTGCCTGAGTTCTCATTCTTGGCGCGTGGCCTGATGCACAAGTTTTACATGGCAGTTTTCTGCCAGCTGCCCTCCGTGCTACTTCTGCACAAAGATAACTCCTTGTGAGAAGAATCATCTTACTGCTTTCATTTTTGGTGCTGAAAGTCACATTAGGCCCGAAACACCCACTGCAGTTGCCACAGAGCAAGTTGTGCTTTGTTCTAAGCTCTCTTCTTGAATGCAAAATGGTCATCTACAGATGCTGACTGCAAAACTTCACTCCATCTGTGTCAAGCGGGAACGAACTGCAGTTTTACAACAGCTTAAACCAATCAGATTTGGTTGATTTTCTTGGAAGTGGTGAAGATCATACCCCTGACGTACCGCGTTTTTACATGGTTAGATGAGAGCTCATCATAAAATAGAAGATCATCAACATATTAGGCAGGAAAAAAAAACTTTCTTCCTATGGACAAATGGATGACCACTTGAGGTAAAAGTTGTTTTAAAAAAATCAAGACTAAGGTAGACTGTACATCTAGAATTGTTTAGAGTAAAAGTTTGACAGTGATAGAAATTGTATCTGCATTGGCAGATATGCAAGTTTTATTTCGCTGCATTGAATCATTCCTG
>NW_010328750.1:1559-5204 GCF_000700745.2 Antrostomus carolinensis
AGAAAGTGTTGAGTACTGCAAAAACTGTGTTTATTAATATTTTGCTATGCAGGAACTGAAAATCTGCAGGGATTCCCTTAGCTAAGTCGCTACTCCCTTTAATCATACAGTTACATTTGTCTTCCTTGTCAGGTTAAGTAAGTTCATATTTTAGTTTTGAAGCAATGCTTTTGGAATCTCTTGAAGATATTCTAATTTCCTCAGCCCTCGGAAACAAGTCTTTGGAATCTGACATTTCTCAGGAATCAGAAGCTTTGCACCTTTTACTAAAATCATTGAAGAGCAGCCAAAAATACTTCTTTTTTTCCTAATTAAGGAAGCAACTCAAGATGACTTGGTTTCATACAAAAGAACGGTGTTCTTCAAAAGAGGCTGATGTGATTAAAGCATATTTAAAAAGTGAAGAAAACAAAGTGAAATTTGATTTAAGAGTGAAAAATAAAATTATTTGAATGAGTTATATTTTGTTTATAATAGGGCTTCTTTGTAAGTGAAGTAAACATAAGATTGAAGACAAACTGCTCAAGTACAGACACAACAGAAGGAACGGAAAGTGTGTTTTGCAATCCAGATATTGTACTTGAAAGAGGGTAACATGCCACACTGATGCTATTAAATGTTAAGGTCTGTATCAGTGTTTTTTACCAAATGGTTTCGTTTTGACTGACAGAATCTGTCAGACCTGCCACCTGATGCTCGAGGTAGAGGGGGGTACACTGATGTGCATTAAGTTGTTACAAGACACGAAGGAACTTTGCAGGTGAAAACCAGCTCTTCCTGTGAGGAGCTGTATGTGTTGAGCTTGCCTGTTTGAAACTGCTGTTCCAACTGACTTCCTGCATGTGTGGGTTAGGTCACACTGCTAAGAGGCAAGCTGGTATCCTGTCTGCAAGTGAAGCAGTTGCTTCTTGCTCTGCCTAGGCCAGACCTGCACCAAAGCACCATGTTCTCCTCTCCTTTTTCCTGAACGTCAAGCACTCTTCCTGAAGACATCATGAACAGGTCTCTCTGAAGAATAAGTTAATGTTGAATTCCATGTGTGATACAACTCTGATTTGTTCCCACCTTTCTAAAAAAAACCCTGCTCATGTGTAAGTTTTAGACCAAAAAAAAATATTCCTTGAACTATGAAGAAATGCCAAAGACAGGATAGATATGAGAAGTATTTTTCAGTCTGGGAGGAAGGAAAGGTGTTTGTTTAGCTACATGCATGCAGCAGCAATGTTGGGTCTAAAGTAATTTTTGTGAATCAAGGTAAAAAATGCTAGGTCTGTTATCTGGGCAGATAAATTCACCCTATTGGTTCAGTATCTGGTAAGCTATTATGGTGACAAAACCTATCAGAACTTGAAGACATGGTGTTAAATCTCTATGATTCCTTCCGTATTATCCCATAATTTTTATTTCTTCATCAGCCAAGGCCACTTTTCATCATGTTCAATTTTTTACTACTCATCAGACAATAGCAGAGAGAAAGCCCTGTTCATTATTGTATTTCTGATCCGCAAAAAAAAAAATGCCACACTATTGTTGAATTAACTGCAACATACTGAAATCTTGAAATTTCATGCATCTGGGCAAAGAACAGTTTTGATTTGGCACAAGATAATTAAAATAACTGCATAGTGCAGAAGTAGCAAAACCACAGACAAAAGCCAATTACACAGATCAGGTCACAAACTAGGAATGGAAGTTTTGAGACTTGTCTCAGAGGATGTAAAAAATTATGGAACTTTTGCTCCATTGCAATTAAAACCTCAGTCTGTACCTTGAAAGATACCAGTTAATCGGGCTATACTTCACCACCCATCTTAGAAAATCTTAGCCCAAAGTACTATATTTGCAGTTATAAGCAACAGGAAACAACGCTGGAATAAAAAGTGATAGGCCACTCCAAGTGCTATGACAGTACTTGCAATCATGAAGTTAGTCATGCTGACCTGTCAGCCAAAGCAATTAGCAGTACTTTCAATTCATTATGAGTGTTTTCCTGAAGACTAACTGCAGCTCTGTGGTTAAAGTAAGCTGATTTTAACTTCATAAGTAACTATCTTTAGCATAATTTTGCTCCTGTTGAGGAATTCCAAGAGGAAGAAAAACCTCAACAACTTATATGGTTTTATAAATATAAATAAGTAAATAGAAACTATGTTTTAATTTAAATTGCCAACAGTATTTCTCTCTATATTTTTTGACATAAAAACTGAGACCTTTAGACTCAAAAGTCTAATGAATTAAAGAAAGGTTAAGACTTCTTTCTGCTTATTTCCAGTTGTGGCATCCAGATTAAACAGTTACACCAAAGCTGGAGAGGGGGTTACCAGACCAAGTATGACCTAGAAAACCTGAGAGCAGGTAATGCAACACAGCTCCCCGTAGTGATAAGAAAACAGTACTGACATAAGCAGGAGTACAGTACATGCAGCCCGTCAGACTGATGGGTGCTGCATATCCTGTGCTGATGAAACATAGCACCTTACACAGTTGTGTCAGAAAGTTGTGTAAACTCGCTGGCGTCTTCTATATCCAATCTTCATGTGTCTCCACGCACACATGAAGTGTCAATTTGATTACAGTTAAATTATGCAATTCCTTCTATAGACAAAGATAATTGAGTTTCTCACAGAAGATTTTGTTTCTGTGTTTCCATACGCGCTCATTCTGTGCACTGTCCATCAGTATATTATTGTCTTTTAAGTGACTTGTTCATCTTCTGGACTGTGTTTTCTCAAATAACCTGGTCATTTTTGGACTGTATATTTTTCTAGATAACCTGGTAATCTCTGGACATCGTGGTACATTTTTCTTTTTCAGATGCAGATCAATGTTCTTTTAAGAGACTATCAGACTACTGATTCTTTTCCTATTGTGGTTCGTGATAGCTTTTACACAATCCTGCTCATGCAAGAAGACCCATACTTCTCATGGCCTGTGGAAATTCAGGTCACATATCAACAGTAAAAGAACATGAGTAAAAAGCACAATTGAATTTACTTGTTACTAACATCTTAATGTGTATCTACTTATGGTAATGTCAGTGGTAGTTATTGAACATGGTAACTTAAAATGGTTTTAATTCCTTTCAGCCTGTAACAGACTTTCCAGAAGAATGCCCTGTCCACTTTTCTAGGATATTGTAGGGTTGAATAAAAGCCTCTTGTGCTGTTTTTGTTTGACATCACAGATGCTTACACCTGGGGCTTGAAATCTCTCAGTTGAGATGTTTTGCAAGAAGCTTTCCATTTGTGCAGTGAGGCAAACAGAAGGGGAGTGGGAACCTTGTTACCCATCTCCCCCACCGACCCTGCTGTGATTTTGTCCCATGGTCTTTTTTCAAAATAATTATCTGTTTGCTTTTCTTGATAATCTGGGTGAAGAATGAGCCGCCCTGTATTTGAAGATATCCAAGTCTCAATCTGGCTTTCGTACCAGTTGGTCATTTTCATTTCCTACACATACAAGCCCCATTACCTCCTTCAGGGAGGCGGTGTCCCTAAAACGCGGCGGGGTTTGCCCAGCTGCCAACACGCCCACACGCCGGCAGCTCCGGCAGGGAGGGCAGAGCCGACCCCCTGCCCACGCAGGGAGGTGTCTGGGGGTGCCACCCGCGCAGATAACCACCCGGTGACGATGTTCGCGGGGGTG
>NW_010328751.1:0-6006 GCF_000700745.2 Antrostomus carolinensis
TGGGTTGGTTTTAAATCGGTGTTGTGGCTCATGCCGCCGCAGAGCTGCTCCCTTTCAGAAAGGCAACCGGCTCCCGGGCACCGCGGGGGTTCGTGCTTTATAAATGTGCAGCATCTTCCCCAGCACTTTATAGAACAGAGAGGGCTCAGGTCTAAATACTGCCGCTGGCAGAGAGTGAGAGAGACACGAGCATCCAGCTAATGAAGGCCAATGTTAATTTCTTAATTCAGCATGTATCATCATGCTGAAACAGACTTGTGGAACATCTCCCCCAGCCAAGAACGGAGCAGAGGCAGTGAAGCCCTGTCCCTCCCTAAGTCTTAGCTACTCCAGAGAATTCCCCTGCCCACCTCCCCAGTCACGCAGCACTGGGGTGCTTCAATGACCTGTGGCAGAAAGGGCAAGAAGAGAAGAGCCAGTGAAAGAGAGCTGAGCACATGGACCAAAAGACCACAACCTGTCCATAGGCAGGAGGAAAGCCTCAAGCCAGCACTTAAGGCATAGCTGAGATAACTGGATTCCAGCTTACAGGGATGCCACTAGTAAAGAGGATTTGGTGGCATCAACCTAAAAGTGTCTCCACAGCCCCTGGCAAGCTTCTAAGATCCATGTCGCCCTGTTGACAACGCTTACATTGCCCAGATCAGAAAGATTAAGGCCAGCCTGGGCAGGCCTGAACGCACAGCAACTGAAACTCCTGATTATTGTTTGGAGGCATGTGAGTGCTGGCGGTAGATGGGTTGGAAAGAGCTCTTCTAAACTTTGCTACAGGAGTAACTCACATCAGATGATGCAGATGTTCACATGAGATGACTAGGACACTCTCTACTGAGGTCTCTGTTGTCCCTAGAAGCCGTCTGCTCACATCATCATAGTGGAACTTAACCCCTGTAAAATTCTGGCCCTGCTCCTTCTTCCTTGTGGGAAAAGGGAGATGGTCAATGATGCTGACATCTGTTTTGTCTGGTGGCATGTTTAGGACCTGCTGCTCTGAACTCTGCAGATTCATTTCTGTGCTCAGTTTTGTGTTGAACATTTCCTTCGCATCCCAGCAGCAACGGAGTTGCTTAGTCAGCTGGCTGCATCTGTCCCACAGCCTCGGGGCGTCTGCGGCCTCGCACAGCCATGCCAGCAGAAATGCCCTCTTCCAGGTGGGACTGGCCAGAAGATTGCACCTCATCCTAAGGAGTGCACGCCTGGACACACTGATGCATGAATTTGTGCCTTGCAGCTTAATTACTGCAACTCCCTAAATAAACTGAAATAAACCACAGCTGGTGTAAAATACAGCAGCTGTCTGGTTAGCAATGGAGAGCAGCCTGCTGCTTTGCTCACACTGGTTTCTTACTAAGTACAGACTCTGGTCTTCTTTTCTGATATTCAAAGCCCTTCAGAATCTTCTTCCATGGCCAGCTCCTGCTGGAGCTCTGCAGTCATTGACAAAGGGGTAGGACAAGACTGTGGGAGTTTCATCTTTCCCAGGCAGTATTTCTGCACTATGGAACTTACTTTGCCTCATGGAGATACAAGTAACCCAGATCTCAGCGCATTCAGAAGTAAATGCAAAACTTCTCGGCCTCATTTCTGCACAGAAACATGCAGAGAATGCTAGTACCCAGCCCAACAAATCCAAGCCCTATAAACTAATCAAGCTATTCCTCTTATGGGTTAGATAGAAAGCAAGGCAGAGAAGGAAACAGCTTTTTTCTATTTTAAAATACTTGGGAGGCACACACAAGTCCCACAGAGATGGGAGCCATCTAAATATATATAAAGACACAGTGAGATAAATGAATCCATCTGTTGTAATCTAGCAGTTTCATAAAACCAATGGAAAAAAATGAGAGTTTCATGAAACCACTAAAGCACTATTGATACTTTCAAGTTTTTAAAATTCTTCTCCAATGTGTATGAACGTAGGAAATCAACCACCCCCTGTCAGATTCCTGAAATGAACAGAAAAGGAACAAGGTTGTGCATGAAGCTGATGCAAACAAATCCACAAAGTAATTAAAGCCAATTGCCATTAACAAACTAACATGGACTATTACAAATCCCTCCTCACACCCCAAAACACATTTCTGATTTCCATGATATGTCAGCACACACATCCACCACTACCCTTCTTCCACCTCAGGGATCTCAAAGCATCTCACGGATGGTGTTTAAATGAAGCCTTACATCCCGTCCATTCTATTTCTCCACAGGGGAAACTGAGAGGCACAGACATTTGCTTATCTACTAACAGGAAGTATTAAAATGTCCAGAAAACTGTCCTATCTGCACATATGCCTTGCTCTTCCTACTAGATAGCACTTCCAGTACAAGTCTGCTTGTAATTAGAGAAAGTTGTTCCTTTAAAGACCACACTGAGCAATCCACTGACAGCTTTACAGGCAGAGAAGGGCTAAGAAATGGTGCTTTGCTTCATCCCAATGAGTGATGCCTTTTCTCAGCTCCGTGTCTCAAGAGCCACGTGGCAGCTATGGAACAGCACTCAATAGACTGTGAATTCACACCAGCTTTTGTTGGTTTCAAATGTTCATATTTTGGTACAACCAGGCGGCAGGTATGGGAAACAGCCAAAGGATTCCATGCGTCAGGGAATCCTACAAAACATATAGGAAGAGTCACTGCATAAGCACCCAGTTTATCAGCCACCATCTCACAGGCATGTTGGTGTGTGCTCTGAGGCCTTCCAGCAAAGTCTGGGAAGTGGGGAAAACACAGAATCATGGAATCACAGAATGGTTTGGGTTGGAAGGGACCTTAAAGATCATCCAGTTCCAACCCCCCTGCCAGCAGCAGGGACACCTTCCACTAGACCAGGTTGCTCAAAGCCTCATCCAGCCTGGCCTTGAACACTTCCAGGGAGGAGGAGCCACAGCTTTTCTCAGGCCTGACCACCCTCAGAGTAAAGAATTTCTTCCTAATATCTCATTTAAACCTGCCCTCTTCCAGTTTAGAGCCATTTCCCCTTGTTCTATCATTAACTTCCCTTATAAAAAGTCCCTCCCAAAAACAGCTCTCTGGCTAACGCACAAAACAAATGTGCATTAGCCAGGGAGCTGTACTAGGCCAGTGGGATACCCTTGGAAGTGTTTCCCATTAAATGTGCAAGCAGGTTCAGCTTCCTCCCTTCCCTCTCCTCTTCAATACATGTACACGCTCCATCTCAGTGTGATTTATGGTACAGTCCTATCTTGATCTTTCTCCGGGTAAACCTCTATGCCCAGAGTGCAAGCAGAGGGCACGTGTCTGAGGAACAGGCAGCACAGGAGATCTGACAGGCCGAGTCCTGAAAACTTTCCTCAGTTAAAGTACAGAGATACCCACAGGCCTCAGGGAGCTACCAAAATACACATGCCCAACAACACTCTCCATTTAAAAGGCACCAGCTGTACTACTCACTGTGTTCAGTCACTCTTTTCCTGGGGGAGAAGTGGAACTATACATCAATCAATCAGTCCCACAGCCCATAACGCAAATTCCTGACGAGGTATCACTGTACATATGCACCATTACAGACTGAGTACACGGCTACCCAGCAGCTACGGGCAGCGTCTGCGATATAATGAAAGAGGAAGCTGGCAACAGCTGGTCACTCCTGGACATGGATCATGTCTGGGTTACTATTTTAACGTGCTCTTCTATTTTCCTTTTTTTTTTTTGGTTGAGTTTTTCTTCTAGAACTTGGTAACTGATGTCTCACTGTTATTATCAGTATTTTATTAATAATATACTGTCATTGTGAATAAAAATTACATATTTCTCTCCATAAATGCTACAATATGAAAAAACAATCTGCTGTTAATAAAACAGAGACAATTTCTCAAGGAAATGAATGCTCTTAAAAACCACGAACTCAAAGTAAAAAACCACTCTGCTGCATTTGAAGTAATTACAAGAGAAAAATGACAAAGACTGTTTCTCTTCAAAACTTGGCAATTTTTATATCATGCTACTGATATTGTTAATGAAAAATGGTGCTTTTATTCACTGCCTCTTCTTTTACTTTGGCCAATGCTGTAGCCAAACATCTGCTTGTTAAGTTAGCAGAGTAAATTGATGGTAAGTACCAAGTTTCCAAAGAAGATCTCCACAGACATTTCCAAAGGAAGACCCTCTCTAAAGCTTTGTAAGGATGCACTTATGAGGGAAGAAGACTATGAAGAAACAGAAAGGTCCAGACAAAGCATCCATGTGAATGTTTGGACAGGCTGGGCTTTTCTCCTAAAAAGTCTCAATGGAGGTCTTGGGACAACTTTTCAGTTGAAGGGATTCCAAAGCTCAGAGCACAAGCTTCACACTGAACATGTCCTTGTGACAGAAGAAAGCTGTGAGCACAGGAAATGAGGCTAAATCAGTGGTGAGGTAGCAGATTGTTCATTGCTCAAAGGATCTGTTCCTTTCCCTTCTGTTCCTTAGAGAGAAAAACTGATCATTATTATTACAGTTACACATTCTGAGCCTGTTCCTGCTAACGTCTTGACCCATCTCTATACTGGAAAAATTCTTAGGAGGCAACCCATCTTCACCAAATATATCCCAACAGACAGAATCCTGTCTATCCATGACTTAAGAGACAAATCCCCAAAGAGCCTACTGTCCAAGCAGATACAATCCAGACAATCATTAGTAAGTCTCCCAGGTCCTTGGCTTACTCTATGTCTATATGCTGTGCCAGGGTAACTGAGAAGTGTCAGACTTTGGGTGCCTCCAGGATCCCAAATACAAGGTACAAAAAGGGCATCATTCTAGCAGCATTCCTACAGAATGCCTGCCCTTTCATAGTGTTGACAATCAAGTATCACATACCAGGGTTGAGACAAAAAAATACTACTAACAAAAACAGTGTATTGACAGAATAATGATTTTTAAAAGATCTAAAAGAAGCAGCACAAATACATGCGTAACTAGTCTTACTATCCTCACAAGGCAATCAGATCTGTTAGGATGAGGAGTACAAAATAATGACTTATCTTTTTTAAATGATAATGAGTTTCTTGCAGGCAAACTACACAAACCTGGAGCTGAATCCTCAGACTATCTGTAGACCATAGCAGCACAGAATAAAAGAAGCAAGTTTCTCCAGAGCAGTGCCTGAAACCCAGGAATGTCTTGTCCCAAAGGCAGTGAGGAAGCCTGGGTGCCAAGACATTAGGAAAAACTGAATGTTTTTGTCTGCCTGTGACACGCCTGCACAAATACACTCCAGCTTGTTTTCAGCTGCAATGGGAACTGAAGGTGTTAATTGTTTTCTTACAGTATGGAGGTGTCGGACTGTGAGTTCAGCAGCACTGATTCTCCCCCTCTACTCCACTCTCGTAAGGCACCACATGGAGTACTGTGTCCAGTTCTGGAGCCACCAACACAAGAAAGACATGAACCAGTTAGAATGAGTCCAGAGGAGGCCACGAGGATGATGCGAGGGCTGGAGCAGCTCTGCTGTGAGGACAGGCTGAGAGAGTTGGGGCTGTTCAGCCTGGAGAAGAGAAGGCTCCAGGGAGACCTTCTAGTGGCCTCCCAGTACCTGAAGGGGCTCCAGGAAGGCTGGGGAGGGACTTTTTACAAAGGCAGGGAGTGACAGAACAAGGGGAAAGGGCTTTAAACTGGAAGAGGGCAGGTTTAAATGAGATATTAGGAAGCAGTTCTTCACTGTGAGGGTGGTCAGACACTGGAACAGGTTGCCCAAGGAAGTTGTAGATGCCCCCTCCCTGGAAGTGTTCAATGCCAGGCTGGATGAGGCTTTGAGCAACCTGGTCTAGTGGAAGGTGTCCCTGCTGATGGCAGGGAGGTTGGAACTGGGTGATCTTTAAGGTCCCTTCCAACCCAAACCAGTCTGTGATTCTCTGAACTTACTGGGGTGTAAGGGGGGTGATGATGATGATTTTGGGATCCAGTTCTGTACCTTTCAGCATGTTCTGAAGATAAACCCCTTCTGACTCTGCTGGCTCTCGTTTTCCAGATGCCATTAGCCATTGTGCGATGTCCGGCCGTGGCTCG
>NW_010328751.1:6045-19323 GCF_000700745.2 Antrostomus carolinensis
CAGGGAGCGCGGGGAACCGGGAACCGCGCGGCGCTTGCAGTACCGCTGCGCCGCCACGAGGGGGCAGTGTTCCCCAGAGCGCCGCCGCCACCAGCGGGTCGCGGCCGGTGTCCCCTGGTTAACGCCAGCGGCTTCTCCCGGGCACGGCGGGTGGCGGGCCCGCTGCACCGTCACCACCGACAGCACGCTGCTGACAGAGCGAACACCAGCTTCACCGCGGGGAACTCCCCTCTGGCTAGGCTAAAATCGCTAGTTTACAGGCGGGTTCCAGGCAAAAGGCACACACGGCTTCGTAAAACACAGCACTTGTTGCGTTTTAAAAAACACACCATTTGTATCCGTGAAACCCTCCTGAACTGTCCTCATCCGTGTTGGCGGTTCCATTCCTGGTGAATCTGACGCTCTGGGCTGGGCACTGACTGTTTCCGTTCACACTGAGACGCTGCTGCCGCCGGCGTCGCTCAGAGCGAGGGTAACGTCTGCTGTCCTCGGGGGCAAAACTTCACCAGCGGTCCCATTTCTTCAGGCTTATTTTGTGTTTTGAAAAATAGTTTAATCAATACAAAAGACTCCACTAAGTAACTTTCTCTCAATCTGTGTTTCTGAAAATTACTCTGAAAGTCCCACTCTCACCAGAAAGTAAATTCATATGCTATAAAGCTGTGGCTTATTTACAAAGGGCAAAGCTTTCATAGGACAATATAGCAGAGGGACCTGGTCATCCTTATTGTCACACTCAGGTAACTGAGAAACGTCCATGAAGTAGCTGTTGACGTGTCAAACATTCAAATTTGTTGGCTACGAGATCAGTAGCTGTACAATCAAACTGACAGCGTAGCTGCACAACCCAAATCCAATCTCCCTGGTGTCTCTTCAGTGACAGAAAGCACAGGGCACATAATATCTAATTAATATAGAACAATCAAAAAGTAAAAAAAAAATAAAATAAAATCCTAAGTCCCACAAACAGAAGGCTGTCCAGACTCATACTCTGCTGAATAGTACATCATACCTTATCTACATAGATAATCCAGTGCAATTAGCCCCACTGCTGCCAGCAAGAGACAGTGGCATAGCCAAGCAACAGATATTTTTACTACCCACCATCTAACCTTGCCCTGTAATTAACTGCAGAGCCCCACAGATTCCTGCCTGATTAGCTGTTTCAGCTAATGAGAGGCTCCAGACTCAGCCAACATGAAGTCTGAATTACCTGCCATTCATGGACTAGTCTTTGTGACCGCACAGAGCAAATCACAGGTGCAGAACTGTGCTGCAGAAGGGACACAAAGAGGGAAAGGGGCCCGTGTACACACTGTGCACAGCTCCTCCAACTTCAGTCACACATATTGAATGTTTTGGATGGTTACGCACCATGGATGGGAGCAAAACCTGGCAGGTTCTGTATGGTCATTACCCAAGATATAAAATGTTTGACTTTTAATTAAGATCTACAATATCAATGTCACAAAATGAGTCTGAAATTACAAGAGCAGGAGCTGATCTGATTGTAAAAAGCTCGGCTATTCAATTGAAGGCCAATGCTCGGTCATAACCAGAGAAAAGTTGAGGTCAGGAGTCCAAGTTCAGGAGTGGAAGAAATAAGAAGCTGAAGGAAACATTATATCCTCCAGTAATCCTTGCAGGAGATATGATTTCAGCATGAAAGGATGCAGTCCAGCTTTAAAGTTTCCAAGCAAAAATCATTCTACTATAACTCCACTGTGAGATAAAAGCAGAATGTGATCTAGTAATACTGGCCTCTTTCACTGGTGTTTTTATTGGTGCTGCCCTCCATATTAAAGAAAACAAACACTCTGCCTTTAATATTAAAGATAACTCCAACAGGTCTGCTTTAGAAAACCTTTCTGTGTTAATCCATTCCTTGTAATACAGTTAGCCTTGTGTAAATTTGGAAGGTGGCCTGTAAAAGGAAAAGCAAACAGAGGATTGGCTCTTTTTAAAACTTTTTCCCATCTTTGGGGGGTTTTTGTTTTAGTGTTGGGTTTTTTTTTTAATATCAGCTTCTTCTCCTCTCTTTTTTAAAGGGTCATGGTAGAAGAATAAATGACCTCATATGTGGTTCTCCCATTTCTTAACTGAGGAAGAAGGAGGTTTGGATCCTCCTGAGACCTGAAATACCTGAAGGAATGCATAAATACATGAAAGAGCATGTTCCTTGAGTAGAAATATCACTCAGTTGGTAGTACACCAAGCCAAAGCTTGGGAGACAGGGTCTGTTTTAATTCTGCTCTGAGCCTGGTGGGTACCTCCACACAAAGCATTTCCTCTGGGTTTCTCTGTTTCTACAAAAGATAACCTGAAATGTACACAAGTTTTAAAGTTCCTTTAGATAAGATAGTGCAGTATAATAGCAGTGCCAGCCATGAAATCACCAGATGAGCTCAGGTCATCAGAGCTCCCATCATCAGACAGGGCATGTACATTTTGGCAGTGCAACATAAAACACTGAGCTGCTGGAACTCCTTCTCCCTTCTCCCTCTTCATCATGTGGCTAGATTCAAATGGAACAACAAATGCTACAACAGTAATAATTTTGCTCTGACTGTACTGCCAGATCGTAATTTTTCTTGTACTTAAATCATGCAATCAGATATTGTTACACATTGCTTAAACTAGTTCTGTCAGCTAGTCAAAAACTGCAGCAATGAAGAACTAAGAAGCAATGAACTGCTGACGTTAATGAGTTGAAGTAAACTGAAGTGAAATTTTCCTGCCTGCTTCCACTGGCCATATACTTGGCCTGCAAAACATCTCATGATCAGTCACTGGTATAATATTTGTATTTCTGAACGCACAGAAGAGGGTGGAGCTCTTTGGTGACAGAATCCGTAGGGAATTCTCCCCTCACAAAGCAAGATGAACACAGACTGATAAGTCACATTTGTTGTTGATATAATTGTGCTAACAGTTTAAGTTATTGAATGTTATAGAATAACGAACAGAACACCAGGAAGTCTTGTGAACAATAACTGGTGCCACTGTCAACAGAAGAATAAGGTGTATTTGCTGAAAGAGAAGTTAGAAATATCTTCCTTTCTCTCTTTGGTGTGTGTTTCTCAGCTGCTTACAGCAATGGACTTTATCGTTTACATCTGTTCTTACTGACAAATACTTGGATGAGCTGGAGTGCAAGGTAGGATGCTGTTGGCCTGATCATTTCTGCAACCAAAATAGGTCACACATAACTTTGCAACATTAGTAACATCCAGATTCCAGTTTTCCACAATGGAGTTCCCATGTACTGCCTGAGGACAGAGGTTTATACTATGTATTGGCCCATCATGACAACAATATGGGGAGAAGGCAAGGAATTAAAAAAATAAAAACACTGAGGAAACTATGTCCTCTTTGGTTTAGAGTACCACAGCTGCTGCCCCAAACCGTATCTCCTACAGGAGGGAGACATTGGCCTTGGTAATTAGCCAGACATCAAAACCTTCCCAGGGAATTCCTCCTCCTGAGAGGCACGCACAGATCAGAAGAGGAAAGGCTGTCTAAACACAGCGAGCCTCCTCTCCGTACATACCTGGAACACCGGTACCCCAATCTGGAGTGTACTGATGAGCCATTTCGTGACTCTTGGTTCTCTGCTCATTCCTAGGAAATGTCAAGATCCTCACTCACAAATGAAATACTGTGTATGTTCAGTAAGTCAGAGATGCAACATCAGTGGTCACTAGAGACTCAGTCTGGGCTTCCAACTCTCGGACAGACAGGGACTAGAGGTCTCACGTCTGGAGTTGGGCTCCAGACTCCAACTCTCGGACAGACAGGGACCCAAAGGAATAGAGGTCTCACGTCTGGAGTTGGGCTCCAGACAGCTGGTTGCTGAACTCCTGTCCACTGCAGTTCAGATGCCATGCCTGAAGGTACTTACAGGGAAATTTTATCAGCATTCAAAACATCAAAACTGGATTATACTTGGACACATGCCGCCGAAGTATTTGCAATGGATTCAGAATAGCTGGAGATTGGCCACATCCACATAATATTCCTAAAGCTGGATAAAATTTAACAGCAGTAAATTAGGAAACTTTGCCAACTCCAAAGCACTACCTCAGACTTGGGCCAAAACGATGCACTGACACTCAAATGCTCTAGAAGGATTTTTCCCTTCTGCCAAACACTGTTGATCAGATAAGAAGAGCTGGGCTGTGGACTACAGGGAGAGGGATGCTGTTGCTGCTGCAGAAGGCTGGGCTTTGGAAAAGAGCCTTCATGGCAAAAACTAAGGGATTTGCAATCAAAACCTAAAATACTTGCAGAGCTCTGTGTAGAGGGCAAAGGAGCGGGGCTGCTGGGGCATCTGCAAGTCTCAGCTGAAGATCACTCTGGACACTGGATGTTGCTCAGGATCTGCTTCTGCTGAGCTCTCCTTAACCACCACTCTGTATTCCTCACTGATACCTCTACAGAGGAAAATGGGAAACCGAATTGTTACGGTATGTAAAAACATTCCTTCCGGAGAGATACTTGGAACTCAATGAGTGGCAGGGGGGCAGAGGAGGAGACAGAAAGAAAAAAATAGTATTAAAGGGGAGACGCAAGCCGTTGGCACCTACGTCTTTTGTCAGATCTCAGTCCTAGCACCTATTGAGCTCAACTGTGAAATTCGTATTTCTCTCACAGCCCTCAGTGTGGCTGCTCATACATGCCAGTGCTCCCCCCCAGCAATTACCCATCGCCCTGTCTGGCCCACTAGAACCCCACAAAACCACAAGGCTGCATGCAACCCCTCTGGAGGAGCAGCACAGCCTCGCCAGAACCCTTCCCTCTACTTCAAGATTATTCAAAGTGATATTTAAAAGATTCTCCCCATCTCTTAGAAGTGAAGGGGAGGAGATCTGTCTGATTGTATCTGTGACCCTGGCAACTCTTCACAAGCAGAGACAGCTGAGTCACTAATATTTAGAAAAATAACATAATTGACTGTATTCAGCCCCGTGGAGGAGCCCTGCTGGGTATTCACAGTTAAACATTAGCAACTCGGTCATTTCTGGCAGCCTTTGTGAAGGGTTGCCAGGGCTGTAGATTCAATTAGATGACCTCCGACAAACCGATTTCCACTGCAAATATCTTTACAAAAAATACATTAAATCCCCAATAAATACAGTGAAATTGGAGGAGACAGCCCTTCCTACCTCATTGAATGTCCCAAATCACCCTACAGCCCCAGCTAGATGTCTTGCCTGGATATTATGCATGCACGGGCTCTGTTATCACCACTGCCTAATGTGATTTAGCACTGTCTGAGGAACTAAGATGAACTGCTAGATCCAGTGTTTTACACTACCCATTACAATACACTGCAGCAGTGCATTACACTGAGTTGGAATATTTACTTTCTTCTCAGTAATCTATCTATACTAGAAGTGATTAGTGTACCACTAAGGCAACTAGAAATGAGATTTTTAAATTCTGGTTTATGCATAGGGTTTTATGACTAGTTCTACAATAAAACAACCACTGTGGACACTATTTGTTAACACTATCATAATGAAATCAGCTAACATCTTAATTACACCTTGTAGTTGCTTCTTATAATGTATAAGACATTTCTAATTCAGCTTTTAAACACCCCAGTTGTCTAAGTTCCTGTCTGTCTTCTCAGACTACAGGCGTTCATTTCAGTCAACATATTCTGCCCTGGTAAATTGGTTCTTAGCTCAACTTCTTTGGTAGCTTTTATTCTATCCTAAATAATTCTGAACGGCAACCAAACCCTCACCTTTTTTGCACACATCAAGATCTGAGGAAATATAAAGAAACAGAGCAATGCTGGTTTCTCAAGATGTCCCTCTGGAGAGAAGCTTAACAAAACAATGTTTTAAAATAATATATCCCATTGTTTGGGTTACAATAACATACGAATTCCACAGCAAAACATTATAACAGGGTAAGACTTATTATGAAATGATTATCCAGAGAACCATCAATTAGCACTGCAATTATTATTTGTATATGGTGCAAAATAATATACTAAGGGTATTTACAGAGAGGAAACTTTTCTTTACATGTAGTGTAAACTGGTATACGGAACAGAGACACTGCATGGAGTTTAGTCTGATTTTTTTTTTCTCAATGTTCCCTGCTGAGCAGTGCCACAATTAATCAAGCTTTCTAGGTTTTAGTTAATTGCTGGACCCCAATAAATTGGTTTGTACTGGCATTGGTCCAGGTCTGATAATTTCACAGCCTTGGAAACTGCTGCATGTTCACGCAAGAGCCTTGCAAGCAGGGAGCTGGGATAAAAAGAATAAAAGAAACTCTTGTTCTGTGAGGTTCCATTAATACTTAAAAACCCAGCCCACCAGCAACAGTGTCTTCACTGTTTGTTTTTCTCCATGTACTTTATACTGATGCTTTTAATGATGAAAGGAAATTCCCTCCTTTCCTTATTTTTTTTTTTTTTTCTGTAGATAGTTATCCTCAAATAGACACTTCTTATTTCAACAGTATCCTCTCGGAAATTTCCATCCCATCCTCTGCTGAAAATTCATTGTGGCTTTTAGACACAGCTCAGCTATTTTTTCCTCACTCTCTACAATTTTGTTGATGTGAAAGGATCCCCATCTTCTGGTGAAGAAAAGTTCAAGACTGGCTTTATGAACTAGACAAGAGAGAAAAGTGGTCCTACAGTCTGGCCTAACTCAGTGCTGGTGAGTGCCCCCATGTCAGTCAGATGCTGCGAGACAGAGGACAACATGGCTTTTCCTAAGTGTGCAGTCAGAATCCAGCAGACCGGCGTCACCGTTAGTGCAACTCAACACGCGAGGGTCTGTTATGAGTAAATACACAATATTGTCATCAATGTGAAAGACAGACTTTGCATCCTCAGCTCTTGTTGGTAGCAAGGGGATTTGCGAGTGCTCAGCCCCTGGCAGGCTCTGGCTCCATGCTGGCACACATTTGACTTTGTTCTCCCTAGAGAAGGCTCATTTGGCAAGTTCAGATTTACTAATGGGTTTCAAAAGCACTCTCACACCAGCAAGTTTCTAAGCAAAAGAATTACATAATACCCGAGGTGTTCGGTAACCTCATTGTTATTGTCTTTGGCTCACCAAGGCCAGATTAGCAGCACTAATCATGGTTTTTATAAAAGTGTATTTGCATTGCAATTGGAGCCTCGTTCAGTCTGCCTTGACTCCTTCTGTCACGCCTTGGAAGACAGGACTGACTGGGTTTATCTGTAAAGAAATGCCTCAGCAAGTGGATCTTTATCGTGGTATGATCAATCTGTAAGATTTCTAACTGCTTTTCTCATGCATAGCTATATCCTCAACAAGTGCAAAGCACTGTGAGTCTTCTAGAAACTCCTGCAAATTTCTACCAAGTGTAATTCTAGTCAACAATTCTAATGGCAGGGAAGAACATCTGTTGGTTTTATGTGAAGTACACCACCCTCTGCTGTCTTCAAGAACGTGTGGAACGATGAAGGTGAAGCTCCTCCCAGAAAGAATCACTTATAAGGATTGTTTGATGCTGCTTTTCACTTGCTGAAAATAGTCACCAAGACACTATTGCATGCTATATAGTACTACACTTTGGTAGAAGCAGTAACTGCACGTTGTGCAGGCTTTCTATCCACAAAATGCTGTCTATACAAGAGTTATAGATGAGATTTGGCCTGAAGATCTGGAGGAAAAAAATGCCCCTTTCAATTTCCTCAAATATGTGGCATCAACTAGGGATTTAGAGCTCCATTCTCAACTACTTCATTGATGTTATGCCTCCAACACCCATTACATTTCAATACAAGATTAAATAATGCGAAAGAAACTCATTACTACTATTGATACTATAAAAAGACAAAAAGCCAAATCTGGCATGGCTAAACAATTTTATTTTTTTAAAAAAGGTAAAGTAGATGGATAAACATACAAAGGGCATATATTAGAATACAGTGGTTTCTGTCAGTAATTACAATGCACCACTGACAGGAAGATGTACCTATACCAATTATCTGGATGAGAAGGTACAAGGAGAGACATGACAAACAGGAAAACTTTCTGGGAAGGTCACAAAGATCAGCCCTTTCAAAATTTCACTGTAGTGTGTGTAGATTCCTTGAGCTTTTTTGAAAGTTTGAATAATAATTACTTCTACATATCTTGGTGATGACACTTCACTACTATTTCACTCTCAGTAAACCACTGAATGCTGGTGTTTTGACACACCATAGTGAAGTTCATGCAGCTCATGAATATACCAAAAAAATCTGTATTCCTACAAATTGTCTTGCAGACTTTCTTTGATATTACAGGTATGAGAGAGAATTATAGGATCATAATTACAGATGCACACACACTGTTGTGGTGATACGTGTTTTATAAGTATCTGGATGAGATGAGATGAGATGAGATGAGATGAGATGAGATGAGATGAGATGAGATGAGATGAGATGAGATGAGATGAGATGAGATGAGATGAGATTAGAAAATGCTGCAGATGAGCACTTTGAAATCAATGCAAAATTCAAGAGTGCCTCACCTCTGAGTGCATGTGTATCTATTCTACACCTATACACTGGTATTCCTGACGCCCCACCTAGCAAAGTGTCATTTGCTCTAGGACAGAATGAAAAATTGTGTGGTTCCCTTCTCCTGCATTTTCATGTTTCCTACTGGCACTCTTGCAACTCTCTGTGTATTTGGAAGAGATTTAGTGACATACATTTTATTTGCATTTTTTGATGGAACAATGAAAGATTTTCAGTTACTCTTCAGTCTCAGCTGAACATGTCCACATCGAGGTAAAGAGGAATTAGGCTGCAATTTGACATTTTATGTAATGTTGTTAGAGTTGTTTAGTAAACTGATTGAAATCTCAGATTCACTGCATCCCTCTGTCTCACTGCTAAATAAGTAAATTAATTTCTAGTGCTAGAGAACTGAAACCCCAGCGCAGATGAAGTCAGTGCTACAGAATGAACAGGAGGGTGGAGAATGCTCATGACCATCCTATGCCTTAATCACAAAATCAAGCACATCTGAAGCCCTTTTTACTTAACAGTATATGTGAAGACTGCTTGATAAACATCCAGATTGTATTCCCAGTATGATAGTTGGAGGGCTGATCCAAACCACAAACAGTAATTCAGAGATTTTTATAAAATCCTGGGAATAATATTGATATATTTTCCAAAGGGCTCCACTGAATTTATAGGAATGCAAAAAAACCAAAGGAATTAATTAATTTAAGAACTTCCTTTCATACTTCTTCAGAAGTGAAAATTTGACCATAGTTGATAATTTTTTCTTGAAAGCAAAGAAAAAAAAAAGACAGGGAGGTAAACAAAAGTTGTGTCATGTGTCTAACATCTCTCAAAGCTCAATGTCTGTTCCAATTAAGAAAACTCCACATGGTGTATAAACACGTTACCATTGGCACAATTCTTTTTTATCCTGGTTTCTTCCCCTCACAAGAACTGAGAAATAATAGCAGGATACCTACATACTGCTCAGTCACTGTGAGGCACAGCACAAGAAGATGGCTTCTACTGTCAGTGTCACAGTTTATTAGCTGCTTAACTTCTATTATCTTTAATGAGAATGAGATGGCTAAATCTCTGTGCTCTTACAAATTTAGGGCATCCTTGAATCTCCAATGCTCACTATTGGGAACAATTCTTTCCTCTCCAGACACCAGGACACAGAGCGTATTCAAGCAGTGAGTTCTGCTTGGCAGCAGGAAGGGTAACAACTACGTATTTGATGCTTCTCTGGAGCTCTCTGTGTCACACGTGTGCAGCAGCCCTGAACTTCACAAATTGCAGTAACAGCCCGCTGCTGAGCAGGAGCACAGGGCAAGGTGTCTGCCAAGTCGTATCAGGGCTGTGGTCCAAGGGGAACAAGACAGACTCCCTAAGCTGGGGCTGTATTAGCTGTGAGACAAGGCCAAGCATAATGGGCTGTGGCAAGACACAAAGAGGACCAGCTTTTAATTGTACTTACTCCTCAGTGATACTTAGGCAGAGCTGGGAGAACAGGAACAGCTTGGGCACGGGTGCAGCACTACCAGGAGCCAAGGGCACTGGGAAGCCCTGCAAGCTCAGCAAGGGTCACTCACCCAGAGGCCACCCGTGAACATTTCATTCATGCACAACGTCCAGCATGTGTCACATTATCCTTTGACCTAACAACCGTAACACCTGCTGCGACACTACGCCATGTGAAGATGTATGACAAGAAACAAAGGCAGCCTTTGTACATGACCAAGAAAGAAGCAGACCCTGACAATTTTAAACCACATCATCACTCAAAAGCCCTCCGGGACAACCCAGCAACTGATGAACAGCACAGCCTAAGCAGCAGGGTCAGGACTAGGAGTAAGACACCCTTGAAGTCTGGGTTTCCATCATGTTGCCCATTCAGTGAGTCCCAAGCCCGCACCTGAGAAAAAGGCTCTTTCAGCCAATTCTCTACAATCTAAATCTGCCAAATAGTGGGGCAAGGCCTCCATTTTGTATATTTCTATGTTCAGCAAAGTTCACCTGAATTAGTATCTCCAGAGACTGCCAGACACCATCATCTTCTGAAACTGTCTTACAGAATGCAGTGGAAAGTGCTGGCATCTATAGCAACTTTCCCAAGGCACTCTTCAGGCCAAATAAGGAATTTCTTTTCAAAGAATCTCTCTGCAAAAGAATTCAGGTCACAGAGTCTATAGAAAATATTTCATTTCTCAGTACTACTACCCTGACTATGCGTAAAGAGTACTGCAACAATTACTGTTGTCTTTGTCTACACACACTGGACTTTCTATCAGCACAGAACAGGAAATCCATGTGATGAATGCTGTCTAGAGGAAGTCTGACAGAGTTGAGTAGCTGCATTGGGTAAGTTGTCCTGGAGGATGTCTACACGGTAAAACTGAGCTCTGCTCAGGCCCAAAGCTGCACCTACCAAGTCGCATAGATGCTATAAAATCAAACCATCAAGCCTGCTTACAAGGACCTGTGGATTCCTACTCACAAAGATTTTCAATCTCTTTTCTTTTCTACACAGAATTACAAATTGTGTATTTGGTTTTTGAGTAACACTGAAGGAAACAGATACTCACATTCCCCAGGATGCTTAATGTCTTCTGCAAATGACACCATACATATGTTTACTTAGGCCACTATTATGCATAAAGATAATAGAGCTTCTAATTGATGATGTCAACAACAGAACAAAAACCTTGCAGATTAGAGATCCAGCACGGAGAACCCAGCCTCCATCAAACTGTAGTAACATGGGAATTCACAAAATCAAAACATTCTACTGGAATTTGGACAGCCTATGCAATGCCCCTTTTCTATAAACATCACTTTAATACTAAGGGCATTTTAGTATCTCATTGATCCCTCTAAAATCTAATGCCGTATCAATTTAGCTCTAACACTGTAGGAAATGGATTGATTTTTGATTTGGAAGAAAAACTACCACATGTGGAGTCAGCAGCACAACTTCAGCCCCCTGTAAGGATAGCAGGACAAAAATGTAGAGCTTCACCTGTAACTGCTGCACTAAATCTGAGAAGCATCCCTGATGATGCAATCTCAGTTAAATTTAGAACTATTAAGGCATGTACACAATCTACCACATCTTGCTGGACTGTTCCAGCAACAAACTCCTCTCCTTTCACAGTATGATCTTTATTTCATGTGACTTCATTTATCTTTGGTGTTACACGCTTCACTTCTACATTTCCTTGTGGTGTCTGAACCCAATTTCTGAGACAAGGTCAGTGACACTGGTGAAGAGGGACTAGGGTGGGATTTACTGCTACTCCCACACCCGGTGTGCTCCCAGATAACCAAAGGCAGCTCCTAGTAAGGTCCCCTCCATGCCGTACCCATGTCAGGGGGAAGACTCTCAGTGGCTTTGGGTCTAGCTCTTTGCAGAATGCAGCAGGGTCGGTTCAGTCGCAGATCTCAGCGTATACGTTATTCATATGCAGTTTATCTCACAGGCTGAGCCTGCTCAGTCTAACCCAGCGCAGCATCTACAGGAACAACATTACTACAGCCCCACAATCTAGAGGCATATGTGTACATGCTTAACTCTTCTCTCCATGAGCACAGACATAATTGAGCAGGACCAGAGTTTGCACAGCTCAGATTCTCTGCCTTCAAATGCAAATCACTATCACCTTTCTTATCTGGGCCACCCTTGGTACATCCTCAACCCCACACACCATTAGGGTTAGGGTTAGGGTTAGGGTTAGGGTTAGGGTTAGGGTTAGGGTTAGGGTTAGGGTTGAGAGATCTACAAAGCCTGCAGCTCCAGGGACACTGGCACTGGAAAAGGCAGGCCAAGGGGAGCACGGCACTCCATCAATATCTGTTCCTTCCTCACCTTTCTTATCCAGGCCACCCTTGTGATCATGTTTCTGATTTAGAGTTACCATTTGTTTTTCCATTTGCTTACCACTATTTCACACAGTGGCTCTTCCAAAACTAGCACCCTGGGGCAGTAGCTACCACATTCAGGACCAAGAGCTTTCAGTTATGGTTTTTCCTTAGGAACATGGATTACGGACTGTGCAAAGCAGGGCAAAGAGTGATCGAGTGACACAGAAGTAGGCATGGAGCAATGTTTTCAAAATGCTTAGCTCCAGAATGCAGTTTCTTTCTCTTTTCCTCTTTTAATATTAAGAGTTACCAAGTCACATTTTACTACCACACAGCTCTAGCTACTCATGAAGTCACACTACAAAACCCTCAGTATGTCAACTATTCTTTCCTCATGCTAGTATAAGGTATCACCAGACACTGTATTTTCAGTATTTCATCCAGCTGGGTTACAATAGGAGAAATGAAAGTTCTGCCCAATTTTCAGCCTTCTGAAAATATCCACCAAGACTGGGAGGTGTATGACCTCCCAGCAGTGCTCCCCAAACACCCTGGTCCCAAACTCGAGGAAATAGGTTGTAATTTGTTTCTCCACATGATGTCTTTTCATACCTCACCCTTTTTCTCAGATCATTTGTCAAGGGTTCACTGATCTCTTCTTATTAGTTACAGGGGCTACAAGAAGACAGATAAAGAATGTTTGACCAAGCATATAATGTCATGAGTCATGGGTTTAATTTAGTTCCACCAGAATCTCAATGTGACCTTGAAACTTTCTACACAATAAATTAGACCAGAGGGTATCAGCAGAGGGTGGCAAATCCCAGCGGAGGCCAGCTCCACGCAGGAGGGCACCCCGCGTGTGCGCAGCCCGTTAAAGAGCCATCTCGGGGGCGCGGTTACCGAGGCGGGAGCTA
>NW_010328752.1:0-308 GCF_000700745.2 Antrostomus carolinensis
CCAGGAGCCGGACAGCAGCCCCAAGGGTGGTGCCACCCCATTACCTGCCCGGTGCCAGCCGAAGTTCATGGTTTTGGTGGGAGGGCGTGAGGAGACCCAGAGAGCAGAGAGGCTGATCATGATGCTGGCAAAGTCCGTCAGGAGGTGGGCTGCGTCCGTCAAGATGGCCAGGCTGTGTGCCAGGTACCCGCCTGCGGAGTGGGGACAGTGGGGACATCAGGGTGGCATCTGAGGGGGGTCCCACTTGGAGCTGGGCACTGGACAGGTCACCCCATGCCACAGTAGGGACCCCACTGGGCGCTTCCACC
>NW_010328752.1:422-632 GCF_000700745.2 Antrostomus carolinensis
CACCCACCACTCCCCCCCGGCTTCCCCCACCATGAAGATGAGGCAGATGCCAGCAGCCAGGTAGAGCTTCCTGCGTGCCCGCTGCTGCTGGCCGGGGTGGCCGGTGTCCCCCCGTGTGTGGCAGTGCTGGCCGTGCCGTGTCCCCAGCTCCAGGATGGGCACCTGTCCCTGCACCGACTTGTGTCCATTCTTTTGTACAGCCCCCAGGTA
>NW_010328754.1:0-1890 GCF_000700745.2 Antrostomus carolinensis
TTTCCTTTTTTTTTCCTTTTTTTTTTCATCCCTCTCTTAGTACATTTCAGTGACCCTCTTTTATTTTTTTTGCCAGTGCTATAATTAACTACATACAAAGAATGCGCCTCGTTTACACATGGCAGCCAGGAAAGACGTCTGAGCTTTGAAGACGGCTGCTATCGCGTTTTCGATCATGTTTCCCCACATATTACACCACGAATTCTCCATGTGTGGTAGTCTCAGAGTTATAGGTTTTTGTCTTGAACATGTTATTTTGTTTGCCCGTGCATTTATGCATTTATGGATTGATTTATATAAACGAAAGTAAAGATGAATCTTTGTTCACCGCCCCCCCCCCATCACACATGCCTGTGAATTATTCCGTATAATGCGTGTGCGAGTGCACGCGACTGTGCATATGTATAAACATATATTAACACAACCAACGGGTAGGAATTAAATTATTGTTCAGTTTGACACTAAAAGTATTTCCATAGAAGAACTGCGTTTCGTCGTTCAAGACGTTTGGTTTTCTTTCATTCTGCCATTTTGAAATAAACGCACACAATATTAGAAATAGGTAAACAAAAGGGAAAAAGAAGCCCCAAACAAAAAACCCCACCCAGGTAAAATGTGTCAATCTGCCGGAGATAAAATATTAAAAAGAGATGGTGTGGGCTTGGTGACAGTTTCTTACCAGAGTCTCTGCTGGAATCAACATAATAGAGTGTTGTGTGGCAAGAATACTGTTTACGTGTTGTTATAGATCACCCTCCTCCATGTTTATTTTCGAAAATATAGAGGCTAACATAGTAGCAGGAGAATATCCAGTAGAATCGCAGTAGAATATCCAATAAAATACTTTTCAACAAATCAGTGGACTTTGTAAAATCTCTCAGTCTCGTGACCTTCGGGTCTTTTTTGAGTCTGTTGCCTTGGCCCAACGCTGACATATTAAAATTTATAGTCCAACACTTTAAGACCTAGTTTGTCTGCATTTTTTGGCCCTTTTTCCGCCCTCTAACAAACACAAACATCAAAATAAGGTGGTTTCAAAGAAAAGCGCCATAGCATATCGTAAACTCATTAGGTCCAGACGTCTAGCCATCTCAATGGTTTTATTATACCACGGTTCTTCCTGTTTTAAAAGAATTATAGGTATCTTCTCGACAATGGATGGGAAGCAATGCAACACCTTTTCCTGGCACTGCATGCTTTTGCCTTTTTTTTTTTTTTTTTTTTTTTTCCAGAGGTAACAAACGTTAAACACCAGGTCTCTCAGCTCTCCCCTTAATCTTGAATTAGCCGAACTGCTCGTAAATATTTACGGGTCCTTCATTTTAATGGTTGCTCTTTAAACAAAGCAATTTTTACAATGAACTTCATCTCAATTATCTTGATAAAGTCATGTGTGTTTATAAATGCAGAAGACATGAGACGCGTCGCTAAATGAGCTCTCGCCAACAAAGCTGAACGTTTCGAAGCAGCCGTGTTCCCCCCCGAGCTTCCCAACCTTCGGATTAAAGAGCGCAGAGATTAGAAACGCACCCCCACCTCAAAAAAAAAAAAAAAAAAAAAAAAGAAAAAAAAAAAGGTTTAAGCGACTAGGCATCATTTTGCTCCGTTGGCTCTGGAGGACCGGTGCGAAAGTATTTCCTAAATGATCCCAAGGGATGACCGGTGTTTCGAAGCCCGCTCGTACGCGGGCAGTCGGGGCGGTGGGCAGCCAGGGCACCCACCCCCCCGCCACTCCCGAGGCCGGCCTCCGCCACCGACGGCCAAGAGCAGTTGTCTACTAGACGAGGCCGGGGGAGGAAAGTGATTTTCCTTCGGCCTTTGTGGCTGCCAGGGGTGCTGCTGCCCCTGCGGAGCGGCCGGGCTTCCCCGCGGCCCCGGCCCGGCAGCTCC
>NW_010328755.1:0-13625 GCF_000700745.2 Antrostomus carolinensis
GACTCTGAAGTCGGAAAAGGGAAAGTATGTGACCAAACAGCCTTTGAAGTCACTCTGAAGAGACCGGTTACATTCTGCTCCCTCATCCATATGATTATCAGAGGGATACGTGGTAACTGGCTACTTGAACGGCTTTGGACTCCTCTACCAGCTGAAAAGGTCTGAAAGCAGAGCTTTGAAGTTAGTGGGAGGGTGAGAGGCGTGCCCTGAGATGTCAGGGGTGGTAGACAATGATGGCTAAGGGACTGCGCCTAAGAAATGTTGAGAAGAACAAAGAGTGCCCAGAATATGGGACAGCAGAGAGAGACTTAAATATCATGGAGGAGGAGGAATTATTTACAGTCCCATGGAGGATTCAGCCAGCATCCTTCAACCACAATCCATAAATGAGCTTAAATGGGAGGAAATTCTTCCAGAGCTGATATATTAAGCTACACAGTTGTCGTTCCATGAAAAGGGATAAAAACATTGTTGTTTAGGTCATTATAGGTCCTATAAGCCCATGGAAAGTGTGTGGCTTTTGTTCCATGCTGCCCAGTGAGACAGATCTCACTTCCAAGTCCTCTGCCTCTGACTGTGGCTTCGTGGGCAGCACAGCCCTTCCCTGTGGTGCACAGCGAGATGCTCTCCAGCTCCCATCATTGTTTGGTGCATTTGAGATTAGTTATTGGCAAGTACTGGCTGAAGAGGGGCCAGATGAAGTAGCCGAGACGCTCTTTCTTTCTGGAAAGGAGCGTTCATTAAAGGGGTGAGTGTGAATGCATTTCCCCAACATCTGTTTCTGGAGCGACTTAAAAACAGCTCCTCTGAGCTGGAGGGAAGTGCTGATGCTGTTGCTTGGAGGAAAGGAGGAATTCAGACAGCTGCTGCCGGCACAAGCACCACCCTGGGACCGTTGCTGTTGGATCTATATGGAGTGGGGAGATAAACTCTCCGGTGGTGGGATTGCACGTCTCTGTGTGAGCAGTATGGTGTGAGCTGGCGTTTGGCTCAAGCTGACGTGTCGGTGAGAGACACGAAAGGTTTTATGATAGAGTCAAGTGAGCGACCAGACCGTTTAAGTGCCAGGCTCTGATTAAACGGGAAGGGGTTTGTGATAAAATGACGGGCATCTAGAAGCAGGTGCAGGTTATGTTTTGGTGCTGTCATCATCCTTGTGATGAGAAAGAGAAATGAAGTTTTCAGCAAACAGGGGATTGAACAGCAAACTGATTCTCAACCAGTCTGTATTTACATTATCTAGAGCCCCCACCTTGAGGATTCGGTGGGGTTTGTACTTGTACAAGGGAGCATTAGCCTTGTTTTACAACCAGAGGAAGAGCTCAGAGGCAGGGGAGGAGACTGATAGAGGTGGCAGGTAGTCAGCTGTCTGGTGGTGGGCAAAGGCGCCATTTGAGAAGGTGCCATGGCGGGGGTGGGCACCTATGGAGGACAATGCTTGCTGCAGTGGCTGGTAGCAGTCGGATGTTTCTGCTCTGATGCACACTGAGCCCTATCTGTTTGCTCATCAAGAACAGAAACTTGCTGCCTTTTTCCTGCCTAACAGTTTCTCCTTTGATTTCTAGGTTGTTTTCCTCCACCTCCCTGAGACCCCTCTTTCTCCTCAGCATGTCCCTTCTTGGCATCCTCTTGCTGGAGAGGTGGAAGCCCAGGTTCCTGTTTGATTTCTCAGGTATGTGGTGAGTAGCACTGTAGCTCGAGACACAGTTCTAGTGTTACCAGCTGCTGGGCTGTGACCACAGCCGGTCCTTTCCTGGCTCTCTCACAGGCCGTGTAAGCCCTGTCCGTGCTGTAACTGCAGGCTTCGGTGCTAGTGCTGCCTCTTGCCGATTTGTGTCAGTGTTAGGATATACTTCCTGGGCATCCTCATACTCTGGGCATGAGAATTGCTCCCAGTGCTGAAAAGTTCTAAGAGTAGCTCATTCTGAGAGTGACTCAGGGAGCCCAGCTAGCTTGTCAGGGAAGCTGGTGACAGAGATGATGCAGTGTTTCTGCTGTGTCCTTTCTCTCCTGCAAATGTCATGGTGTAGAGATCATTCCAGGTCTGAGCATATACATCCATCTGAGCTGGGGGAAGGAAACAGGGGTGTTGAAGTGTACTGGCGTTAGTTAAGTGCAGTGTGGGCTTATGCCCTGAAAGAGAGAGAGCAGATGAGAGCCACTTCTCCTTGCAGCAGGTAGCATAGTGGATGACGAGGTCTGACAGCAGGGACAGTTAATGTATTGCACCTGTACTCAGCAGCATCTGCTCTCCAGCTAATAAGTGAGTCTGATGACTTGGCTTGTCTTTCCATTTATTGAAGGGTCTTTGCCAACATCAGACACAAAAGCAGCAAGAGGAGTAGCCTCATAACGATGGTAGGCATGGATTAGCTGCTGTCTGCTTTGAGTGCCTCCTTCATTGGAATTTATTAAACAACTGGACTCAGACCTGCCTACTGCATCTACTACTGCTGTTCAAAGGCAGCTTGGGGCCCTCCATCCCTGCCCCCCTACTCTGGGGAGGGTTTCTGAATGAAAGCCCCTCTATATGTGTGTTTGTAAGGTGCCCTTTATTTGACCTAGAAGGGTACTGACTTAAAGGGTGCTTTCACAGAATCCCTGATAAGATTAGATATGTTTCGGCTGAAGTCTTGGAACTGTTTGCTTTGTGTGGTTCAGGTAACCAGGCAGCCAAACTGGACTGGCCAATTTAATTTCCTGCTTATTCACATTGTTTTTTTAAGGGAATAATTTAAAGCCAACCCAAAACATCTCACTTGAAACCTGTCCAGGGGTGGGAAAGCCTGATGTCCAATACAGAATGGTGTCATTGACACAGGTGGGAGTGGAATCGCTCCAGCAAGTACCAGGCCTATAAAAGTTGTGTTATCACAGAAGAAATAGGAAATCCATAGTGAAATCATTTTATATGATGCAGAGCAGTGAGGAATAAAAGAGAAAAACAAACAAAACCACACACCAGGGGTTAGGCTCATCCTGTGTCATCAGCTCTGCAGGAAGTCAGTGCATATCCTACTGAGCCACTCCTTGGTGTTCTTCATATTTCACTCCTCGCTGCTTTTCTGCTGCTGACAGCAAGGAACAGGGACACCTTTCTGATGTGCCTGGTTAGGTCACAGCTTTGATTTCGACATGGTCCACTGGACCGTGTTTCCTCAGCCTCTGCAAGGAAGGAGCAGTGCTCTGCGTTCCTGAGGGGCCTCCTGTTGAATTGGCACTGCTGAATACTTAGGGGCTCTTGTGTAGCTGTCTCTTCCCGCAGAGGCAGAGCTGCAGCTCTGTGGCTTTCCTCCTCAGTGCTTCCTGTAAGCCTTTCCTGGAGATTTTGGAAGTAGGTCAGTACTACATCCTCAAAAGTCGGCACGTATATACACAAAGCTCAGCTTGTGGCGTTTCTGTGTGTCTCGGGTGACTGCTTATAACATCACTTCTGCAGGAAAAAAAATAAAACCTCAGCCTGTGCTTTGCAGTTACTCACACACTGCCATCAGGGACACACTTAACAGCAGTGAGGTGCACAACCTTCTTAGGTCCTGTCAGAAGGGACTGCGTATTTGCAGCTTCCACGCAGGGTGTTTTCTCTGTATGTAACCACCTCTTGTGGGGTTCCACTTAAACATTGTTTAAGGACTTGGGAAGAACCTCCACTTTCTCTTGAAATGAGCGTCAAGTAGGGATGCTTTCTGTAGTGCTGTTGTTTGGCAGCTGTGTTTTGGTCAGTGTAGGAGGGTGTAGTGTGGAAGAGCTCTAGTAAAAGGCTGCATTGCAATTGAATGCTAGTGCTCCTTAGAAAGGGCCCCTGCTTTCTAGCTAAATTTTACACACAGATGAAGAATGCCTCTTGCAGAAGTGTTAAAAACCTGTAGGAGCCAAGGAATCCATCAGCAATAATTTGTCAGTACCAACACGTAAACTAAACTCTTGTGCAGCTGACTGGTCTCCCAGAAGAGTCTGGTGTGTGTCAAGTGGTTTGTATTAACCCACAACCCGGTGTGAAATGCCGGCAGCAAGATTTCAGCCTCTTATTGATGATCTGAGGCCAGCTGTGGTGTCCTGCTCCATGGCTTAGTTGTACCCATGCTAGACAGTGTTGCAGCACAGGTTGGAGTTAAGCCTTACCGAAGGGAATGTTTCCTGTCAGAAATGCTCTAGGTTTTTTGTGGTCAGGCTCTTCTTCCAACTGGTGTAAGACTCCAGTGCCTTGGGATGGACAGCAGGCAGACTGCTCTACTACAGGAAGCAAGATACTGTTGGCTTTAAAGGCAGCTTGTGTCTTGCCAGATAGTTGAAATCACGTGAACGCTCTGCAGCCTGCTGAAATGTTCTGCAGCAAACCAGAGTGTCTCTGAAACCTTCAGAAGCAGCCGAGAATTGTTTCACTCCCTCTGCTGGCATATTTTGGATGGCTTGGATTGCTGCAGCCAGTCGGAGAGGAGTGGGGTTCCCATTCCATCCCGCTCACTGTGTTGCTGGTGTGCCTGTCCAGCAGAGAAGGGTGAGCATCTCAGCACCAGCTTTGGTAGCTGGTATAACCAGTATAGCCAGATGTCACAGGCCAGTGCCAAACATCATTTATTTGGTGATTTAGTGCAGGTAATAGATGAGGCTTTGAGATAGAGCTGGATTTCTGCATGCTGCCATTAAGCAGCTTTAGGTTCCCTAGCACAGTAACAAAGCACAGCAGCGGTGGTCACGTGAGAGAAGCAGCCACCCCGTGAGCGTGGAGCTGCGTCCATAACGTTCACTTCACACCCCAGGCTCCCTTCGTGAGCAGCGCCTGCCAGCTGCCCCGGCTGCCGTGCCGAGCAGTCACGGGCAGAGGAGCGGATGGGCCGCCCAGTTGACTCCTCTTGTCAGGCCCGATTACTGGGAATCTGGGTCAGGCTCTCAAAGAATCACCTCCCCCCTGGGCGGCTGGTGCAGGGCCTGCAGCGGTAGGAGGAGTCAGGCATGCTTGGCCCAAGGTCCTGTGTCTCTGGAGAACGGTGACAAGGCTGCTACAGGCAGTTGCTCTCTTGTGCAGCTGGACCTGGGTGCTGGCAGTGAGGGATGTTCACCTCTGCGGTGCGTTTCCCTGGGGGAGTGGTTGCTGTTCTTGGGCTTTGCATCTGGCTGATGACTCTAGGGAGGATTCAAACCCCTTTTTGCTCATATTGCATTTCTGAGCCCGTTTCCAACAAGTAGCCTGGACTTTGAACATGAACTCCCTACCTTTATTTTAGTCCTGTTTACATGGTGACGTGCAGTCTGGGGGATAGGGTCTCACTGATTTTTAGAACCTCTTGGACAGCCTGAACCAAGTTTGCTGTTGGCCAGACAGCATCAAAGATGTATCTGATCCGTCTGTGCTGGTTTTGACTGGGATAGAGTTAATTTTTTCAATATTAGCTTGTTTGGGGCTATGTTTTGGATTTGTGCTGAAAACAGTGTTGCTAACACAGGGATGTTTTAGTTACTGCTGAGCAGTGCTTACACAGAGTCAAGGCCTTTTCTGCTTCTCACACCACCCCACCAGAGAGGAGGCTGGGGGTGCACAAGGAGTTGAGAGGGGACACAGCTGGGACAGCTGACCCCAACTGACCAGAGGGATGTTCTGTACCGTATGTTGTCGTGCTCAGCATATAAAACTGGGGGAAGAAGGAGGAAGGGGAGATGTTCAGAGTGATGGCGTTTGTCTTCCCAAGTAATCGTTAGGTGTGACGGAGCCCTGCTCTCCTGGAGATGGGTGAACACCTGCCCATTGATGGGTGGTAGTGGATGAATTCCTTGTTTTGCTTTGCTGGCACACACAGCTTTTGCTTTACCTAGAACTGTCTTTATCTCAACCCATGAGTTTTCTCACTTTCACCCTTCACATTCTCTCCCCCATCCCACCAGGGGGGAAGGAGTGAGCACCTGTGTGGCTTGCTTGGTTGCCAGCTGAGGTTAAACCATGACACTGTCCCTACCAGCTTTAGGACATTAGGCTGACAGGTAGGAGAGGGCAGACTTCAAGGGGCCTTTGCAGCACGATCAGGGCATGCTAAACACAGGAGACTTACAAAGTCTATGTTGCTGCAAGAGCTTTGGTTGAGTCCTGTATATCCCAGACACTAGTCAGCTAACCGGGACACCCAAATCCATGGGCAGTCAGGCTCGTGAGTTCCAGTTGTCACTGAAATATTTGGGGTTTTTTCCCCTCTGTCTCCAAAGGCAGAGCATAATCCTATGTGACCTCTGCCATTGATACCACTCCTCCCTTGAGTACTGCATGGAGTGAGTCTCTGTTTGATCATCACTGGGTTGGGTGCAGAGAGAAATGGGAGAAGCTTTCCTTGGTTCTCATCCAGACTGCCAGACCTTAGGAGTGTAGTTATATCTGTGCCTGGCACAAAGGGCTGCCAGGGGACATAAAAGAGCCCTAAAATTAGATAATTATACACAAGGCTGCTATTTGTTACTGAATTCTGTGGGGAAGGATAGAGGCAGCAGGGAGATCTCTGGCATTTGTACACAGCATCCTGCCAGGGACTGTGGTCTGGGCTGGTCAGTGGGAAGTGCAGCTCAGACCCAGTAGTACCATGTAGAGCTCCGAGGCTGGAGCTGAAGCTTTGCCCAACACTGTGACTGTGCTGGCAGCTCCCTGTGAATGACAAGGGCTCAGCAGCTGCCACAAGGGCTCAGCAGCTGCCCTGGGGATGGCACTGCCCAGACGCATGGGACACTGGGGCAAGCTGTGTGATCCCTGCAGCAGAGAGCCCATGTCCTGGCAGCAGGGTGCACCTCAGATACCATTGTCATGGCCCGTGTTTGTCAGCACAGGTTGCAGGGTGCTGCCCTTGTGCTCTGAGGCACCCTGAGACCAGCTCCGGGGCACCCTGAGACCAGTGCTCTGGCTGCTCCGATTCTCCAGGCGTGCTTCACTGAAGCCTGCACAGCTCAGACTCCAAGCCAGTGATTCCTGCTTGCATGAGAGCACGAAGAAGGTCCCCAGGGTGCATCCCTAGCTAAAGATAATACATCTCCAGCTCTGCTCTGTTTAAGTGGTAAAAATGTCAGGTTGTAGTTTTCACTTGGTTGGCTAATATACTGTGTTCTCTCTACAGCACAGCCATCGGAGGAGCCGGGAGGGGACAGGTAAGCTCACTGATGTGTTCCTTGGTGAGAGGGGAGAGTGGGGAGAGCCTTAATTTAGTGTGGTGATCTCACCTGCCCTTTTTGCTGTTGTCAGTAGACTGCATGGCTCCTGCTGTGAAATGTTGGTAGCGGTTTCTCCTGCACTGTGAGCTGCTTATCAGCTCAGGAGCCACAGTTTGAGACTCTGGGGAAAGCTAATGTTCTTTCAGTAGCAATAAAGCTCAAGTGCTTCTGATGTTAGGAACTCATGAGTTTCTTTCTGGATCTATCCTGGACTATTTTAAGAATCCTCTGAAGAGAAGGAAATCCCCAAGACTCCTTTGCAGGCTGTATGTGCTGTCCATGATTGGCCATGGCTACAGGACTGAGCACCACACTCTGGCTACTTTGGACTTGGTGCCAGAGGCGGCCACCTAACTATTTCCACCTCCAGCGCTTCTGTCTGCGTGGCTTTGAGGTTGCTTTGCAAACTGCTTTGCATCTTGGGCTTATGGCATGGGGGTGCTGTGGCATGGTGTCTGCTGCTGCTGCTTAGCTCAGGTGTCTCTTGACTCTCTTCCTGAAGAAAGGAAAAAAGTTATCTCCAAATCAAGGGTCCTCCATAGTTCAGTTGAAGATGCAGTCAGTGTTGTCAAGCCTGTGGTAGGGATCTCTGCTTCCCAGTGCAGCTGTTCCCCCCACCCCCCAACAAAACAGACCGTGTTCAAAGATTGTCTTCTTGCTCTTGTCTGTCTCTAGTGAGGGGGTGACTTCAGGGGCACAACCTCACCTGCTCAGTGTCCCTGAGCTGTGCCACTGTCTGGCAGAGAGCTGGGTCACCTTCAGGCTGTACCTGCAGGAAGTGCTACAGTACAAGAGGCAAAATCCTGCCAAGGTAAGCTGGAGATACCTACTCTTCTGTGCAGGGGCTTTTCTTTCCATTACTAGTGGCCTAGGAGATGGAAGAATGTAAAATCAGTATTTTTACAATTGCTGTCACTATTTAACATTTGCTCTTCATTCCTTTCAGACTCTATGCCATGGGAAGCTTAAATAATGGGCAATTGGCTTCCAGTATTTGTAACTGGAGCTGAACTTAACCCCTTCTGTGAATAGCTAGCTATACTTACTTTTATTTCGTAGCGTGCAAAGGAAGCTTTTAGATTGGGAGTAGGGAGAAAAAAGGGGAACCTACAGTCTCTGCCCTCTTTACAGGCTCCATTCTTAAGCTGGTCCTACCTATTTTGCTAGGCAAGATTGTAGCTAGCTGAGTCCAAATGCAGCAGTGTTTCTGAGTGCATGGAAACTTGTCATTAACCATGTTCTGATGGCTGTGACGTGTGTTGTTTGGAAAGCATTTGTAGACAGGAGTTGCCTTCGTATCACAAAAAATAGGACAGACCAGCCACTGGAATTGTATCAGGCTTGCTGGGGTCCAGTGTGCCAAAAGGAGTGGGTTTCTATCACTGCTGATTGCTCCTCTTCTGTAAAACACTGTCCCAACCATAGGGAGTAGGAGACCAGGACCAAGAAGCCCATAAAGTGTGAATCCATTGGGAGCAAAGCCCTTAGAGAGCCCTGGCTTTTGTAGACCCTTTCCATCATGAATGAAACTCTTCATTGCTGGATTTAGTATCTGAACCCATGCCCTGGCTTACAGGGTGTCTCTTCCCACTTCTCCCTCTCCCCAGGAGAATGCAGGACAAGCTGTCAGGGCTGCACCATTATACTTACACTTTATTCAGAGGAGGAAAGTCCTGGTCTGGCGGGAGCATGAGTTCTGCTAATGTTCCTGCCGGCTGGTTTATGGCAGAGCAGTGGCGCAGTGTCTGGTGACGGTTTCCTGTCTCTGTTGGGACAATATGGGCTTCTCTTAACGTGCAGAGTTCTGCAGGAGAGATGTACTCCAAAATGGCAATTTGCAATATCCCATCCTAGCCTCAAGGAACATAATTTAGTTCATAAGGAACTGTCCAGTGAAGCTTGGGGAAGTTTTATTGGGGCATTGGATTACCTTGGTCTTCCTGTGCTTGAACCTCTAATGCTTGTAGCTTAACCCAACCGAGCTGAGTTGTGATTGTCAGCATCTGAATGCACTCGGTGCAAAGCTGGTGTACTGACTTTGTTAGGAGCATCCCTCATGTTGCTCTAACTGGGTTTCCCGCACTGGTTGCATAGATGTATCTCTGCCTCTTGTCACTTCTGTTTGTTCCTCTCTCTTCCTTCAGTTCTGCATGAGTGTCTGTTCAGGCTGCCTGATTCTGGCTGTAGTTGGACACTATGTTCCAGGCATAATGATCTCCTACATCATTTGTGAGTATATAAGCAGCTCTCTTGTCTGACTTAAGCTGAAACATGACTGAACTGTGCTGTTGATACGCCGGTAGAAGCATATTTATGGTTTTCTCGAGGGGATCTGTGCTGGATGATGGATCCGGGAAGTCTCTTGCTTTGTGTGTGTGCGTGCAGTGCAACTGCAGAGTCAGGAGAGGGAGCCGTGGCTAAAACATTGCTTCACTCTCCTGCCCGCGGCTGGGGCTGTGCTGGTGAGGTCCCAGGGAAGCAGAAACCTGCACTCTCTCAGTTCCTAGAGTGGGCAAATCCATATCAAGGGAGTTGTTAAAGAAGCTGCATGTTTGGCACATAAGAGCTTTTTCACTGCACCGTGAGTCCCTGCTAACTCTGAAGACTGTTTAGGTGGTCTGCTGCTAACACATCTACATAGGAGCTCTATGCTGCTACCCTTATAAGAGTTATGGTGACTTTTAGTTTTAATAACCTCATTTCAGAGCCTCTGTTGCATGTTGGGGCTGGGATGCAGCGGCTGAAGAGGAGGGCTTGCGCTTCATCTTAACACAAATCTGTATCCTAACAGAGATCTGTTAGGAACACCTGGTTAACCAAGCAGCTTTGGAATGAGTAAGAACAGCCATGGATGAGGATTTTAGGCAGGGTCAGATGGGAAAGCAAATGCCATTCAACTGCACTTCCCTTGATGCAGAGTTTCTTGCTAGTGCCCCGTGAAGGGCTGGGTTGTATTGGGTCTGTCTCTCACAGTCCCCACATCCTGTGTTCACAGTGCTCAGCATTCTGCTCTGGCCTCTGGTGGTCTACCACGAGCTGATCCAGAGGATGTACACACGTTTGGAGCCTGTCCTGATGAAACTGGACTACAGCATGAAGGCAGAGACGCTGCACCACAAGCATGAGAAGAAGAGTAAGGACCCATCTTGGCTCTGACTTTTTCTGGTTCCGTGCTCCCAGGGTGGAGCCCTAGCAAAGGGACAGTGGAAGAGCAGGTCTGCCAACACTGGGCGGTGAAAGGCTGCAGCGGAGCAGGGGAAAACAGACTGAAACTTGAGGTTATGGGGAGAGTCAACTGGGCAGGTGATCCTGGGAACAGCAAATTAGAGCAACAGATTACAGTTGTCTCTGGGAACCTTGGGCTTTTGGGAAACCTATGTGGTTTCACAGGTAGCAGAAGTAGTGGGAAGGTGATTTATAAAGGCATAAAATTCCTTCAGACTTGTGTAAAGCCTTTCTTCTCTTTGTTACAGAGCGACAAGGGAAGAGTGAGCCTGCAGCAGGTGATGAGCCAACAGCAGAGACAGAGAGTGAGAGTGAGGCAGAGCTGTCAGGCTTCTCCCCAGTGGTAAGAGCACGAAGAGCTGTGCAGGAACCAGTCCCTCCTCTCTGCTGTGTAGCAGCTTGAGAGCCAAGGAGTGGTCTGAGTACAGCTGCATTGATAACGAACAGCAGAGCAACAAGTCACTTCTTTGCAGAATCCCCGGGGCAGAAGGGTATTAGTTTGATGAAGGCCATTGTCCCCAATCCAGGTATTGAGAATTCAGTGCCACAAGGCTGGTGATACAGTAGCAGGACAGGGTGAGGTACACTCCAGCCTCCTGCTGACCTGAGGAATTGCTTTAGTGGTTATGCTTCATGCTCGGAGAATGTGAGAGTCTCCTAAAGAAATCAGCTCTCCTGGTGTAATGTGCAGAGGTTCCTCACCACTGGAAAAGGGAGATGAGCAGCCCTGGTGTCTCTCACACAGTTCCCTGCTCTCAGTCAGACTGGGTGGGACCTTTTATATGTGTGTCACAGAAATGGACCAGGTGTCTTCCTTTACAGGAGTTCTGAGCATGTAGCTGGGCTGTGAGGTGGGAAGCTTCAGCTTAGGCTTCACTGGACCCAGCGTGAATGCAAAAGGAGAGGGGTGTTCTGCTCCTTGGTGATCCCAGGAGAGAAAGAAGGATGAAAGCCTTCTGAGACTCCTGCAGGCTGATCCCATCCTGTGCTGGCTCTTTTGGGTTCTTCACTGAGAGGAGGCAAAGCTTCAGGCAGTGAATTATTGCAGGAGAGCCAGTGAGCTGAGACTGTCCTTCCCTGCAGTGCAATGAACACTTTGCCCAGCCCCCTCCTGTCCCTGTGCAGCACACTGTCCTTCCAGCAAGGACTTCTGCCTGGAAGCTCTGGTTTGTGCAGAGGTGCCCTTAGGCAGCACTGGTAGTCAGACACCCAGGAATTTGTCCCTCTGCCTTCATCCCATGCAGGTGGATGTGAAAAAGACTGCCCTGGCCCTGTCAATCACAGATTCTGAGCTCTCTGATGAGGAGGCTTCCATCCTGGAGAGTGGGGGCTTTTCTGTCTCGAGGGCTACCACCCCACAGCTGACGGATGTTTCTGAAGGTACGTGGTGGCACACTTGGCTGCCTTCCTGACCCTGAGTGTTTCATCCCAGAAAAACTGTCCCTCCAAAGACAGGGAGAGAACCTAGCTGTTTGCAGAGGGAAGAGTATTAAAAGGAGGAAGCTGTAAGAGCAGCACAGCATGCCCTGGCTTCATGACTGATCATGAGCTGGACATGTGCCCCTGATTACTACCCCACAAGACAATGTTCTATTGTCACTCCAGCAAGGGAACAAGGCCATCCACAAAGTCCCGCAGAAATAATTGCATGATATAGTCACGCACCCATATATGATGCTGGGTGGGACAGTCCTCCCTGCCAGACTTACAAGGTCAGAGGAAGACTGGTTAGTGGTGAGGAATGTGAAGGTAACCACTCGGATGTGGTCACTTGGGTGTCTCGGGAGGAACAGGCAGGTGACGTGCTGTGAGCACAATTTCCCTGACCCTGTGGGTCTTAATGGAGGGTTCTAAGTGCCAAGAGCATGAGCTGGAGAGGGAAGTCTTCTTGAGCACAGCACACATAGAACAGGATGAGAAAAGGGACACTCCACATGAGTCGTGCCACTGGGAGAAGGGAATAATGGCAGACCCCTTCCTGCTGTGCTCCCAGAGCTGGGAGGATGCCTGAAAGTGAGCCCTGGTGTGTCAGCTGTGGGGAGGTGGGTGGGGGGTGTCAGTGCCCAGGGTTGAGGTGAAGGGACCTGCGCCTTAATGCTGGTGCCTTTCAGACCTGGATCGGCAGAGCCTGCACAGCGAGCCAGAGGAGTCCTTTTCCAAGGACCTGGCAGAGTTTCCCTCCGTGGAAGAATATCATTCCAGAGACCTGGGACCACAGAGTGATGAGGATGCGTTTGGTGTGCCTCTGGGTCCTGAGCTTGCCCATGCTGCCCGTGAGCTGGACTCGGCGGAGAAGGAGGCCACGGACTCTGACCTCTCCATCCTTCGCCTGGCATCTCCTCTCCATTTTGTAAATACACACTTCAATGGGGGCGGGCAAGCGGCAGGAGGCAACACAGAGCCAAAGACTGTCCCTGCCCCGGGCCTGGGCATCTGCATCGACACGCTGAGCGAGGAGATCGTCACCACTGCCATTACCACAGCGGTGCAGAACACCCTCTCTGCCCTGCTGCGGTCCTCGGAGGCCAGCGAGGGGCCCTCCCTCTCCGAGTTCCTCCCCACTGAGCCTGAAGAGAAACTGAGCTTCCAAGCACAGCTGTCGGAGAGCGAAGTGGTGGAGACAGAGGCAGCAGCTTCACCGGAGGATGAGGAGGAAGCAGATGACTTTGAGCTACTGGATCAGGGGGAGCTGGAGCAAATGGATGTAGAGCTGGGGCTTGGGGAGGAGCAGGAGGCACAGGAGTCTCCTGCCGCTCCGGCTCCCCCCTCTCCCACGCTTGCTGAGCTGCCAAAGCAAGGAGACGAGGAGGAGGAGGCAGTGATGACAGCAGCATCTATGTGGAGGATGAGGAGGAAGCAGATGACTTTGAGCTACTGGATCAGGGGGAGCTGGAGCAAATGGATGTAGAGCTGGGGCTTGGGGAGGAGCAGGAGGCACAGGAGTCTCCTGCCGCTCCGGCTCCCCCCTCTCCCACGCTTGCTGAGCTGCCAAAGCAAGGAGACGAGGAGGAGGAGGCAGTGATGACAGCAGCATCTATGTCTTAGGTCTTCTTCACGTGCCCCCTTTTCTGCCATCGTCACTGGAAAGAAGGAAGAACTCACACGGTGAACGTGCAGTGGGTTTTTAGATGTTTGTGTTGACTGGGATGGAAACGCGTCAGTGTTAATGTGCTGTGTCTGGAATAACGAATCCTTTCCATCCTTCTAGAGCCCGGGCT
>NW_010328755.1:13640-13990 GCF_000700745.2 Antrostomus carolinensis
TGCGCTGGCTGAGCGGGAGACGCCCCTGCCCTGCAGCGGGGGAGGAGCCGGCTCCTAGAAGCCTTACACCACAATCGAAACACCAACCCCAGCAAACGCTTCCTAGTAATGGTGCAGTATTTTGGTCTGTCTTCTGTTTGTCTTTCGTTTTGCACGCAGAGTACCGAGCTAGCTGTAGCTGCTGCTAATACCCACGTCCCCCGTAGGACATATGCAATCTTATTTTATTGGGTTTTTAAATGGCAAAGAGTGTAAATAATTTTAACTTTCCTTGGTTTCGTTTGCGAGGAGGGATGAGGTGCAAAGTCAAGCGTGTCACTCGGGGGGTAGGGGAGGGAAAGGGGTCTCTG
>NW_010328756.1:0-4072 GCF_000700745.2 Antrostomus carolinensis
TTTTTTTCCTTTTTTCCGGAAATAGTTGTAATTTTTAATGTGGTGTTGTAGCTCTTGTTTGTAATGTTTTTTCTTTCTCGTGCAAACTCTTTGTATCCATTACATCAATGGGTGTCTTCTAGGATAAAGGATTCCCCAGAATTAGTGGATCGTTACTGATTTCCAGATGACACCATCCCCTCTATCTACATTGCTTTCAATTTGGAAAAAACCCACTGTTTTTTTCCACTAGGATCTAGGGTGGGATGTGGGTGAGGATGGGGACAAGCTCCTCCAAGTGTCCCTGTGTGGTAGGGTTTCAATCTCTAGATGAAAAAGGTAATGGCTGGAAAGGGTGAGGTTTACAAGTATCTTTTATGGCTTGATTGAGGAAGTGTTGGTGTAAAAATGAAGTAAGGTTTTCCTCGCTGAGCGTGGGTGGTAGGTTGCAGTGAGTGTGCTTGTGTTTGGAAAGAAATAAATTAAATTAAATAAAGCATGGTTTGGGTCAAATGAGTGATGCTGTAAAAATGAGGCATTTTGGCTTCTTATTTATTTCTGTCTGTGAAGAGAACCTCATAACAAGTCAGAAGAGGTCTCTCCAAGGGGTCAATACCAGGAGAAGGATGCTGAAAACATGAAAAATTGAAGTATATCTGCTCTTTCTGACTTCTTCACCAACCACAGAGATTTTATATTTAGAAAAACCCCAAACAAAGTGTAGCTAGAATTAAACCATCCAGAAAATGGAAATTTGTGAAACAAAAAAGAAAAACAGAGCATAAAAGAGAAGAGCATCCCGATTGCTCCTCTCTTGCAAGGGGAGGGATGACTCAAGGGCTTTAACATTTTGCATAGAAATATTATTGCACTTTATTTCTGTTCTTTGCAATAGGAGCACTGCTTCAGAGTTGGAAGTTGTCTGATGTCCAGGCCAATGTGTGAGTGGGTTAGTCCTCCCCTGTCTCCCTATCCTGCTCAGTGGTCTCCTCCAAGCCCAGGTGGGCAGATTTTGGTGGCAATGGAGTGGACAGGGACCTGGAAATACCCTTTTTCTGTTAGTTTTGGGTCATTTCACCTCCCCTTTCTCTCTGGAGATTTACTGTATTAAATTTTCTGTTTTGTCTAAAGGCTCTGAACAAAGAGAGATTTGCTGAAGATTTGTATGAGGTGAGGGCTCAGATTTGTTCTATATTTCAGAGAGGTAAAATAAAATGCTGAACCTAGGACAGATAAACTGCTGTGGGAGTTTCCCTGGGTACCAGTGGCATATTTCTTCTGTGATCTTTCAGGAGGTTAAGGGGGAAGCTGGAGCTATATGAAGAACAATTTGTTTGCTCTTAACAGAGGCAAAGACAGATGAAGCTGGTGAGCACAACTTCTGGGTCTTTCAGTCATTTGTTTTTAAACCTCACCACGTGCCTGTCCTGATGCAGCCCTTGCTCAAGTCCCCTTCACTGTTTGCATGATGCTCTTGTGCTTCCCATACTTGCCTCTATCTGAAGATCAGACACCATCCCAGGTTGCCCAGAGAAGTTGTGGCTGCTCCGCCCTGGAAGTGTTTGTGGCCAGGTTGGATGAGGCTTTGAGCAACTTGGTCTAGTGGAAGGTGTCCCTGCTGATGGCAGGGGGGTTGGAACTGGATGAGCTTTGAGGTCCCTTCCAACCCAGACCAGTCTGGGATTCTATGATTCTATGAAAACTTCCTGAAAATAGTAATTGCACTGGTGTTGTGAGATGATGAACGTATGCTGAACACAAACCCTTCGCGGCTCCATACACTTTACTTGCAGCCACATAAAAAGCCAGGAAGATGATCAGAGGGCTGGAGCACCTCTCTGCTGAAGAAAGGTTGAGGGAGCTGGGCTTGTTGAGCTTGGAGAAGAGAAGGCTCTTGGGACACCTCACTGCAGCCATCCAGTACCTGAAGGGAACTCAGAAACAGGAGGGGGAGGGACTTTTGACATGGGCAGAGAGTGACAGGACAAGGGGAAAGGGTTTTAAACTAAAAGAGGGGAGATTTAGGTTGGATATTAGGAGGAAATTTTTCACCCAGAGGGTGGTGAGACACTGGCCCAGGTTGCCCAGAGAAGCTGTGGATGCCCCATCCCTGGAGGCATTCAAGGCCAGGTTGGATGGGGCCATGGGCAGCCTGATCTAGTGGTTGGTGACCCTGTCCACAGCAGGGGGGTTGGAACTGGATGATCTTTAAGGTCCTTTCCAACCCAAATTGCAGTATGATTCTATGAAAAAGGACCTCTTTGCTCAGGTGGGGCTTTCCTGTTGCTAGGGAGATTGTGAGGTTTCTCATTGCTTGCTCTGTTTTCCAAGCAGTGTTTGCATCACATACTCACAACCCTCCTTTTTTGTAAAATAAATAAATAAATTTCTTCATGTGTTTAGAGGAAAAGAAGCAAAGTGATTTTTGCATGGCTTTAAAAAGGGCAATAAGAGTCACGTTAGCCATGAGGATGTGCCAAAACCTCTCTCTGCCAATGCACGTCACCATGCACCTTCCCTCTGCACGTAACTGGATGGCAATTTACAACCTGAGACAGCAGAGGTGCTTCCTCAGGTCGTGAGAAGGAGTTTGCAAGGTCATCAGTGCCACCTCCTTTCATGACCCATCTGAGAAGGGGACAGCTGGGCAGGGCTGGAGCAGGGTGGTTGCACCATCAGGGTGAAGGCTCTGTCTCCAAGGGAGTTTCATACCCATGGGACCACCAGCTTCTCCCTAAAACTCCACCAGGCAAAAATCTTAAAATATTGGGAAAGAGGGGGGGAAAATAATAAAAATTAATTAACATTTACTAATTAACTGTAATAATATCATTTAGAATCACTACCTGGAAATACAGTAGCCATGGTATGATATGTGTGGCTGCTGTCTTTCATGTGGCCGTGCATCTATTTTGAGATCTGACAGTGATGATCAATTTTTAAACATGTAATTGTTTTACTGAAGGAATTTTATAGCTTTGCTTAGCCAGCTAATATCTCCCCACAGCTGCTATTGATCGCAGTGATTTAGGTATTTAGAAAAAAAAGATAAAAAAATAAACTCTGTAACTGCAATTTTTATTATTTTATGTAACTTCTCACTATTAAAAGGACATAGAAGTCGTTGAACTCTCAACACCACAGAAACATCCACACCAGTAATCAAATATACTCCAGATTTTGCCAAGTATCCTGGTTTGTCACATCTCCCATCACCACCTGTGATAATCTTCCTCCTTTTTTTTGCACTAAATAATCAATTACAATATTATATGGGGGATTTTTTTATTGTTTGGGGTTTTTTTTGCCCCTTCCACATACTCATTTATTACAATTGGTTCTACTTAGTGATTTTGAAAATGCCAGCGAGGAGGTGTGGGTAATTTTGTATTGTGTAGGCTTTCTGACCACAGCAATGGTCAGTGTGGAGCCCCACACACCCAACTGCATGGAGCTGCTCTCCATCAGGTGTGTCACTAACAATGGTTGTCCCCACATGCCTGGACCAGAATTTACTGAATAAATAGATTTGTAAGACTTCTCAATTTTCTGTCCCAATCAAAATGATCTCTTTTGGAGCACTGAGTGTTGGTGATATACAATGAGCGTGTTTGCAGGATCCTCTTTCCTAGTGATGATGGATGATTCAGACAAGGACCCATCCTGACTTGAATGTCCCAACTCATTTTGTGGTTGGTAGGTGGGAAAAACCAAGAGGGAAATGTTGCTTTGGTGGAAGCTGAGCAAATTTGGTCAAGAATTACTGAAAGACAGTGAACAGAGAAGATCAGGATGCTGCATTTCCTAGATTCATTTTAGAAAAGCACTTTAAAGAGAAAGGACAGTAATATTTATTATTATTTTATTAATTAAAAAAGAAAATTTGGAGGATGTCAGATATCACATCTATGTGATAAGCCAATGCTACATGAAAGATTTGGGCTGATAGTCACCGTTACACATTGAGTACCTCCTCAGTTTGTCCCTACTGATGATTTTAAAGATCTGAATTAGGGAGGCATCAAGGTTTAGCTCCTACAGCTTGTACCCCTACATGACATTTCAGGTAGTGAGATGGACAGTTAACTGGCTG
>NW_010328757.1:0-13474 GCF_000700745.2 Antrostomus carolinensis
CCTCCCCCGGTTTTTCCGTGCAAACGAGGGTGTCGGGCCCCGGGCGGTGCCTGGCGCGGCTCTGGGGGTGCCGTCCCCTCCCCCGGCAGGTAACTTTAGCAAGGGGAAGCTCATCAGCCGGGGCTGGGCGCCGCTGCGGTAGCTCGGGCTGTCGCCGCTGTGAGTCAGCCTTTTTTCGGTCCTAGCGTTAGGCTTTGTGCTGTCTTCACCCGCGTGTGCATGTGCTTAGCAAAGCTCTGTTACACAGGTTTTAAGTATCCCTTTTGCTTGCTGTCTTTTAAACAGCTGTTACCTGTTAAAGCTGGTATCTGTAACAGTTGCTGTGCATTAGAGAGTGCTGTTAGCTCAGCCAGACAAGTCCTGTGCAGAGGTCTGTAGCCGGTGGATGGCAGGGGTCGGCAGTCTGTCACTACAGAGCTGTTTCAGGGCTGTTGTGACAGGTTTAATAAAACCCTGCTCTTTCTGCAGCCCGTTTGTTCCTGAGGTGTCTGCTTGTCAGCAGCGAGCGAAGAGCTCTTGGGACCGCGCAGCAGCGCGATGCTCCGGGAGCTCAGTGCAGAGGTGCCCGGGCTGCTTCTGCTGGAGGCAGCTCGGCCTGCGTGGAGCTTGTGGCCTCGGTCGGCTTGGTACAGCCTGGCTTGTTTACTGTGGGGCCCTGCCAGGCTTAAGCCTGTTCAGTGTGTTTGCAGAGTGCTCCATCAAAGCTAGAAGCGCTTCCAGGACCCAGAAGCTCTCAATGCAGCATATGCACATCCTGCAGTGCAGCTGCTGCTGATGCCCTCCTGGCTACCCGTCAGCCCAAGCTGGCTACCTGCTCAGACAGCTTGTGTGTCTTTTTGTCTGTAGTGTGGCTTGCAGCTTGGATGGGCTGTACCTGAAAAGTTATAATAATTTATTTACTTGGCAGCCCTTAGTAATTCTGATGGCTTGTAAGTCCTTAATGGAACTCAAACGTGAGATTCTGAATTTAGCTCTCACAAGTGAAGTAGTTTCAGTTGAGTATAAGAAAACAACTGTGAAATTAGAAGATAAAAAATAATAAATAGTGATTTGCCATGTTGACTAGACTCTGCATGCCCTTCAGTAATTAACCTTTTAAGGTTTCCTAACTACAAGTTGTGGTATGCTTTAGGCTTGTATGCAAGATTTGTGTCTGTAATGAAGAAAAATAGTCTGTTTTTCAATAAAACTGTTAAAAAAATATAATGTGAATTTTGCTTATTAAAATGCAAGTGTGGTTGTAGGATTACTGAAATGGGAAGTTCAGTTTGATTTAGTGTAAGGTAGATAAAATAGAACAAATAAATAATGTTCAATTTTGATGGCAAATTATTTTGTATCTGATCATACTGTCTTTGCAGGGTGCAGAGCTTCTAGGCTGTTCTGCTTGATGTTATTTGTCATGTAGCATATTGCTGATAAGAAGATAAAAAGCAGTTAGCATTCTTTCCAGAAGTCTGTCTGGACTGTGTTTTCCTGGTGAATTCAATGCACAAATAATCCAGGCAGTGAGATGCTTCCTGATTGCAATGTGGTATCTCTGTTTTTAAGTAGGCCATCAGGATAGCCTAAAATTAACTTCAGGACAATATTTCCTAAAAATAACTTCTAAAAAGTAAGACTGTGCACTTTCTGGAATGCAAAGCAGGTTTTGTAACCCAAAAGATACTGAAATTATTAATTTGTGAGGGCATAGCTTCAACTAGTTTTAAATTTAATTTTTAATTGTTTTCCAGATTCTCCTGAGTTGCACTTGAAGCCGCCAAGATGGTTCTAGCAGACCTTGGAAGAAAAATAACTTCAGCATTGCGCTCCCTGAGCAATGCCACCATTATCAATGAAGAGGTTTGTAGCCTGCATGTGTGATGGCACTAATGTTTAGAAAGCAAAGTTCTGAGAAAAAGTTCTCAAAGGCTGGTGAGAAGCATGAAGTAGGTTGATGTCATCCTGAGGCTCTTTTCCTTCAAGTAAAATTTCTAGCTAGAGGTTTTAAGCCCCTGACAGTACTGCCAAAACTTAGAACCAGATTTAGGTATGTATAATCACCTCAGACATAGTGAGTCCCGTGGTCAAAGGGTCCTTGAGCCTGGTGGCTGTACTGATGGAGATCAGTGTTCTGAGGAGGTGATGCTGGAGGAGGCAATATGTGCCGAAGTTTGGGTGGAAGGTAGGCTGTGAGACTACACAGAGTGCTCTGATCTACGTGTGTGTGCACAGCTAGCCTGTGGAGATGGGTACTAGGCTGGTAGAAGCTGAAGTGTGGCAGAACAAGTAGTTTCCAATGTAAACTTTGCTGTCTGAAATGTGAGGATTGTGTTATGTTTGCTGCCTTTATATTCAAGCTAGTACAGTGTGGGGTTCTGGAAGCTGTTTGACTTGGTATAGTCTGTATTTTTTTAACTAAGAGTTTGAAATGATAAATACATGTTTTCAGTTACATTAACTGAAAAGCAAGATGGAAAATTTAACTGATGTGATGGTTTAGAAGTGCCTCTGAGTAAATGAATTGCTAGAAACTCAGGTGGGCAGACAGGTGGCTTAAAGTAGCAGGTAGCAGTATGTTCATCCTGCGTTTAAGGAGTGCTTTTATTTACAGAGATTGTGTAGAGATCCTTTGGTGGCTTTCTGCTACAGCTGTCTCTTAAGGTGTGCCTGTAGGGAAGTTCAGGAAGTCTTGCTACCACCCAAGCTGCTGTTGTCCTTAATGCAATAAGTGTTTTGTGTTACTTTGTTATAGTAATTAAGTGCCCTTCTTTTTTTGTATTACCTTTCCAAATTTAAATGGCATTTACATAGGAACAAATGCATAGACTCTTTTTGTGGTGGTCAATATAATGATAGGGCTGCATGTATTTAATTTGTAAAAGCCTTGGTTATGTCATAAATATACTTTCACATTCTTATTTTGACCTAACACTGACTTAGTTAATACTGTGTATTGTAAAACCATTTTTCTTTTCTACTACAAAGGTTTTAAATGCTATGTTAAAAGAAGTATGTACAGCATTATTGGAAGCTGATGTTAATATTAAACTTGTGAAACAACTCAGAGAAAATGTCAAGTAAGTGAAATAATCAAAATACATTTAACTTCTAATGTTTGTAAAAGCTGTAATTTTAGGTTACAGGAAAATAAGTAACTTAAAACTTAATACAGTTTCCTTAGACACACCCAGATTACCTTCAACAGGAAAATACAGTTTGAACTAAAAGTCTAGCCAGTTCCATCAAAAGAATCTTTCAGTTTAGCCAGTTACTGCTGTTAGTCTTGTTTCAAAAAACTGTTGCTGTCATCAGTTGAGTGGTGTAGTAAACAAGTTCTTTATTACTTCCTAAACACCTCATCTTCACATGTTCTGTGCCAGATATAAATAGATCTGTGCATATGAGCAGTACTGTTACCTTGGCTATTTTCAGATGTGTAATTCAAGTAGATGCAAGTCTGAAAGATGCAAATATTTTAGAAACCTGTTTTTGTCATGTATACAGAAGTAATGTATGTCTGCAATGTACATCTCTCCTCAAATGCATTCTATCTGAGAACTCAAGACAAATCAGAGTGCTGTTCAGTTGCAAAGGCTTCATTTATTACTAGATTAAAGTGATGCTTTAAGTTTTGCTGGCGTTTCATGGTTTTTCCTAAACTCAGGTCTGCAATTGATCTTGAAGAAATGGCATCTGGCCTTAACAAAAGAAAAATGATTCAGCATGCTGTCTTTAAGGAACTTGTTAAGGTAGGACTTCAAAACTCTGTGTTACGTCACTTCTGTTGCACAGTCTGGGCTGTGGAAGCAGTAGAGTAGCAAGCCAAGCTTTGAGGTTATTGTGTGGTACCTGCAGTTGTGGGTTTTGTTGTAAAGTTTCTTACTACTGCAAACAGTAGTATTCTTCTGATTGAAGCTACTCACTGGGCATCTCAGACTAACTTCAGTTTAAGCTTCGAGTTCAGATGTTTTTACTCTTCAGTTTAAATTTAAAGACAAAATAAGGGCAGAGTACTGTTACCTTCTGGAATGTCTTTGGCTGTCCTAGAAACACACCTTTGCTATTCTATGAAGATATGTTCAAACTACTTAAAAACCTTTGAAGAAGTGTTAAGTAACAACCCAGCAGTTGATGGCAACATCTCTCTTTACTCTGCCTGCTTGGTTAAATCAGCACCTGGGTAGCAGTGTTGTGTCCTCTTTCCAGTTACCAGTACAGTCTTCTGTTCTTCTGTAGTCTGTTCCCACCCTATGATGGCTCTCAGGAATGTATGTACCTTCTATTCATTCAAGAATTGAGGCAGCAACCCTGACAAGTCTTGTGTACTGTAGGATTCTCATCAGAAGTCCATCTTGAGCAGTGGTAGTGGGGTGAAGGTCATGTTTTTGTGTTGGTTGTTACACTTGTGCAATATATACAGGTCACCTTGATGTTGGTGCTTAGTGTTAGAAAGAAATTAACACTGTTACTGTTACAGAATTATTATGCATAACACTATATACTATAGCTGTCTTGCGTGGGCTGTTGCATCTGAGCCAAATTAAGACTAGAATATGCAAGAATGGATTTGTTCCATTGAATATAGAACTGGGCACCTGGCATGACCGTGACACTGACTGCTCCGTGCTTCTGAAATTCAATTCTGCAACATATATATTATACTTTGTTCTTTAGCTTGTAGATCCTGGAGTCAAAGCATGGACACCTACCAAAGGAAAACAGAATATTATAATGTTTGTTGGTTTGCAAGGAAGTGGTAAAACAACAACCTGTTCAAAGGTAACTTGCACTGAATCTGTTTGGGTGGGTTTGTGTTTGGTTTTTGTTTTGTTTTTTCCTGGGGGAGGTGGTGGTCGTTGGGACTCCTTTGGTAGGATTTGCCTGTGATCTGTGCTGTTCCTATTAGTAGGAAAGTACTAACTGATTACTATGTAGAAATATTTTTGCAGAGGGGTTTTTGTGACGAGATGAATGTCCAAAGTAATATTGGGGCAATTTAAGGCTTGTAGGACTTCAAGATTGTTTTAAACTCAGCTCTTGAAACAATACTGTACACGGATAAGAAGGATTCTTTCTATCTTTGCTTTCTGGGTTTAATACCAGTGCTATGAATGGAACCTATCTCATTCCATTACATCTTTAGGAGAACCAGTACAAGTTGGCCTCTATGTTAAATATCTCAGTTAAGGATGAGTGGGTGGTATGAAAGCTCTTCCAGTCCCAAATTCATTGAGGAAATTTGGATTTGTATTTTTAACGCTAAAAAAGAATGCTCTGAATCAACACTTAACCGATTTATGATGGTTGTTGTGAGGAAAAATTATCCTGTGGAAAAAGACTGATGCATCTTTGTTGCTTTTTTCAGTTATCTGAATACCGAATATATCACTGCTCTGATTTCATAAGACTTTCCTAGTGTTTCTGTAGGCAAACTGTATTTTGGAAGTTTGTCTTTAGTCAATCAAATGTTCCGTGAATGTCTGTTGTACCAATGGAGTATTATGGGAAAGTAACGATTCCATCCATCGCTTCAAAATGTGTCCTCACAATGGAAATATCTTTGTTGTTCTGGAAGTACAGAATCAGAGAGCTGTACCAGTTGTAGCTGTTACAGTACTTAAGTACTTACTGCTTTGGGTAGTTTCTAAAAGCTGGTGCTATCTGCAGTATTAATAGTAAGCAGAGTCCAGGAGTTAGTAAAGTGGGAGCTGGAATTCTTTGTAGTCATTCCTAGTTTAGGAGACTGAAATCGGAGGCAGAATTGAGCAGCTGTTTTCATCTTGCCATTAATAATTATTTGTATGACACTTCTAAATAACAGAGATGGTAACATTTGATACTTGGACAGTGTTACTAAGTGGTCTCAGTTATAGGAAGGCTGGCCTCACTTTGTGTCCTCTGTGTGCACTTCAGCGACTTACAAGCTGTTCTATGGTGTCATCCTTTCTAGTAGGATTTTGGTGTAACGACTGGTTTTGGATTTCTTTTCACAGCTGGCATACTTCTATCAGAGGAAAGGTTGGAAAACATGTTTAATATGTGCAGACACATACAGAGCAGGTAATAGTCTTTAATGATGTGGATCTTTTATCTCTAATACTTAGATTTTTTTATTTTTTTTTTTTTAAATAATCTCTTGACTGTACTTGTCTTACAGGTGCTTTTGACCAGTTAAAACAGAATGCCACAAAAGCAAGAATTCCCTTTTATGGAAGGTAAGTATCTTTCAGAATCAGTTTGGAGAATGATTCAGCTCCAGCAATGTGTTGTTCCTTATTGAGCATCTCATACTAAGCACCACTCAGTGTTGCCTCATTACTTAGATTTTTATTGTAACATTTGCTCTGATCAAATGAAAATTCTGCCTAGTTCAGTGTTCATCTGCCAGCAGTACCCAGGTAGGGATGGTATAAGAAGGGATCAGGCATTCAGGAATAATTCTGTAGAATGTTCTCTCAGTGTACAGCAGTTCAGAGGCCTGTTGCAGACACATTCAGATTTTCAGGGAGTGTCTTTACAGATTAAAGGATATGATTTTTGGACCCTTTATTTTTATTATCAGGTAGGGGCAGCAGTGGACTTAAAATAGCTTTTATAAAGCAGTAAATAACTTTCCTCAGCTTCACTGGAGGTGCACTGTCTAGGTGCTCAGTTAAATCTTACTTCAGAGAAGGGCTAGTAGAACTTAGTGCAACCTTCAGCAGGTGAGGCAGTCCTTTGTGCTTCACTTCGCTGAATAGTAAGAGCAAATGGCTTAGGAAGGCAGATTTTAATCAATTTTTACTTGATGTAAAAGGAAGTCCCTCTTGAAATCCAGGTAGGCTTACAGTTAAGTTTACAGTTGAGTGATGAAAGTTTTAATTAGTTCTTTTGGGAACAAAGAATTGCACATATATATATACACATTTCTCTTTGTGATCAGTTATACAGAAATGGATCCTGTAATTATTGCCTCAGAAGGCGTTGAAAAATTTAAGAATGAAAACTTTGAAATAATCATTGTTGATACAAGTGGACGTCACAAACAGGAAGATTCTTTGTTTGAAGAGATGTTACAAGTTGCTAATGCAATAGTGAGTAGTTTCAAGAAATACCATAACTTGTGTTGTACTAATTTTACTTCAATTCATTTATGTTTATCTCCTAATGTTCTTTGTGGATTTCGCTCCTGTGGAATGTGTCAGCACTTTAACTCCTGGATTATATCAGAAATTTCAAACAGATATGAATAAACAGGGGCTGGATGATCAGTGGTTGATAGTTCTGTATCAGTTTTAGTTCTTGTATCTATAATTGAAGGACGCTTGCACATAACTAGACTACTGTTCCTGCTTTAACTTTTCCTTTTCAGGATCTTTGCATTGAGAAACTAAGTAAAAAAACCAGTCTGATCTGGTTTCCTGTAGCTACATGTACTGAATTTCCTGTGATTGTCATGAATAATTGCTCTGAAACATAGAAGATGATTGGATAACTTTCAACATTTTTATATGTAAATGAAGCTGGTGTTTCTTGTATGGGTTTAAAAAGTCTGACTATTTGTTTGTTCTGTGGTCTTGCCTGACAATAGGATGCTTCTCACACAACTCCTGCTAAGGGCTAACTTGTTTTCAGAGGAATGGATGTCTGAAAGCTCTTAATGTAAAACCGAATGGAAGATGTTGTTAGCTGTTAATTGCTTGTAGATACTAATTAGCTTATTGGCTCAGATATGGGCTAAAATCACTCAAAACATAAGTAATAACAATAAATCTGCTGAAGTTTAATACTGCTTTATAGGTGAGTCCCATAGTAATACAGCATCAGAGTTTTCAAATGGTGCTTAGACAATAGTGTTGATAAAACAGTTGCCCTTTTGGTTTAAACCGCGCAGCCCCTGCGCGCTGTTCCTGCAGCGAGTTCTGCTGCCGACCGTGGCGCAGGAACGCTGTTGGAGAGTGCAGGAAGCTATTCATTTATGCATCTCTCATTTCTCCTAGCAACCCGATAACATCGTGTATGTGATGGATGCTTCCATTGGCCAAGCTTGTGAAGCTCAAGCTAAAGCTTTCAAAGATAAAGTAGATGTAGCTTCTGTTATTGTTACTAAGCTCGATGGACATGCAAAAGGAGGTGGAGCTCTTAGTGCGTAAGTATTGTGATATGTGTCCAACATCTGGCCGTGCATGGACAACCATGAGATGTGTTGCTGTCTCACAGAAACCTGTCCTGTGAAAGTGTCACTGTCTCACTGCTCAGAATCTGAGATTTAAGTCAGTAGCAGTTACGTTCTAACCCTACTACTGGTGGATAGGATCACCCACTGATATTTAATGTCAGTCAGAATCAGATATTATGCTGTAATTCCAACACAGTAGTGTGTATTGTCACATGCCTGTCTTCAGAAAACAGCATCAGGCAGTTATATTTATTGCATCTTGCATATCAGGAATTTTTACCACAAGTATAAATTTGGACTTAATACATATGGCTTACCTGAAAAGTTTTACCCCTTTTTTTGACAAGAGGGGAAAAACTCTCGCTATTCTTATCTAATGGCCTTAAAACTGCGATGCAGATTGAACCTCTGGATTGCCAGAGACCTGCAGTTTGGTAAAAAAATTAGTTTGCAGTCATACTTTCCTGAATTCCATTCTTGCTGGACTTCCTGTGTGCTGTATCTTGACAGTCTCTGTTGACTAGAAATGTTACATTTCATCCTCAGCCTTATATGAGGCATGTCAGACTGATCTCCAGCTGCGTTTCAGTGGCGCAGCTTGTATGGAGCTGAGGTGATTTGTCAAATCAGTCAGAGTTAACTGTCACCAACTTACTAAATCACTATCTGACTTTGATCTTAAGTGTTAGAGTTCTTGAACTGCCATATGTATTTTGCTGTTATTTATAACATGGTAATGGAAACCTGAACTGAAGAGCAAAATGAAAATACTGAAAGCCGTGCACTTATGCACATCAAGTCTGCTGTGTTTGTTCTACACCTTCTGTAGACTGGAAGCTGAGTTCATGTAAAAGCTGGTGCCAGCGATTGATTGGTTAAAAGGTTCTGATTTTTCTTATGTCCAAGCTTTTTTCCTCTGTTGAAAATGAGCTTGCTGTCTGTTGTAGAAGGTACCTTGATGAAAAAGTAATCAATGCCTGTCTCATCTGACCTCCCAGTATTAGGATGAAATGGAGATGATGTATTTTTTTTCCTTTTCTCTCAAGTTTCTTAAATTCAGCAATGAAAATAAGTGACTTCTATTTCTGTTCGTGATTTTTCAAAGCAGAAAATCTTGTCAGCTGCTCTCAGCTAACCATCCTAAATGCTGGATGTTTTTGCATTAATAGTTTGAGGAGTAAGAAGGATACTTCAGAGAGGATGCATTGTGTTGATAATGCCTAGCTGATTATGATAATGGGTGGTACAAAAGATGGCTGGTTTTTGAGAGGCTATTTCATGAAATATATCTTACTGCAGAGTTGCTGCCACAAAGAGTCCCATTATTTTTATTGGAACTGGCGAACACATAGATGACTTTGAACCCTTTAAAACGCAGCCTTTCATCAGCAAACTTCTTGGTATGTACTATGTACAACTCTACTTGGAAGATACTTTGAATTGGATATTAGAAAGTCACATTGTTATTTTTTTTAATCTTAATTTCAGAGCTGTTTGGTTTTTTTTTTCTAGGTATGGGTGATATTGAAGGATTGATAGATAAAGTAAATGAGTTAAAGTTGGATGATAATGAAGCACTCATAGAAAAACTCAAACATGGTAAGTTATTCCCAAGGCCTGGATAGCAGGTGTATTACTGTGGCAGGTTCTTTCAGAGATGTACACCAGTGTGTTAATTAGTGTTAAGTGTAGAGTCAAGTCACTTGTTGCATGTGCATAGTGAAGAATGGTTATTCTTTCTTTAATAAATGTGGCAGGCAAGTAAATTGAGTTGTTTTGGGTTTTTATTTGAGTGGTAAGTCTGTCAGACTATAACTGCAGAATAACTAGCTTAATTGTTAAGTATGTGCTGTCTAAAATGGTTTAGGCATGTTAATAGTGGAGAAGAGGTTTGTTTATTTACTTACCTATGCAGTATAGCATTTACCTTGCCAATATAAAAAATAATTGAGAAAAGACTAAAATGCTAGTGTGACTTCTGCTAATCTTTCTTTTGTTGTTGTACTTCAGGTCAATTTACGTTAAGAGATATGTATGAACAATTCCAAAACATCATGAAAATGGGACCATTCAGTCAGATCTTGGTTAGTTATCCCAAAAATAATCCTATTTTATCAGATTTTCATTTAGATTTGACAAACTTCTGCTGTAAACTTAAAACTCTTAATTCAAACTGGTGCTAGTCTGTGCTTTGTTTTTCAAAAAGGTGAAATTATTTGCCTACTGTGATACATAACTACTGAACTAAAACTTGCTTGTCCATATTTGTCTGCTTAATTAAAGTTAGCTTTGCCTATTCTGACACAGATTTTGTTTTCCATTTTTAAAACAAGGGTATGATCCCTGGTTTTGGAACTGACTTCATGAGTAAAGGCAATGAACAGGAATCAATGGCAAGGCTAAAGAAACTGATGACTATAATGGACAGTATGAATGACCAAGGTAAAACAAAGTTCACTCGCTATTTTTTTTCTCCATTTTGGAACAAGCTTATTTATAGAGATCTTGTCTTTTTATGTCCAATGAGTTGGACATAAAACAGCGTCTACAGTGACAGAAAATTACAAGGAGCATTTATCACTCTTAAAAATGGCAAAGAGTACAAGTGTCTCAAACTTTCTGAATAAGTCTAAATATTTTAGAGAGATACCTGGACAACTGCCTGTTGCTGTTCTGTCTTGTGTAGAATAGGTGGGATTTTGAAGTGTTTTTCTGGAAATTAATGTATTTTTATTTTTCATACTGTAACTGTGCTGCTTAAATTATTAACACTATACTTGCAAATTAAAAAGCCACATTGATATTTAATCTGTTATTGCTGTGGTTTTTCCTACCCACCCTCAAATTTACTTGGGGACATAGCCTGGTCTCTGGAATTCCAGGTGTGTTGTTTCTAATCCACCCATAACTCTTGCAGGGCAGGTATGCTCTTATGCTTGCGCTGAACCCATTAATATGGCTTAAGACAAAGTATACTGAGAGCACAAGTTATTCAGGTGACTTTTTCTATCATGATGATTAACATATGAATATAACAGCTCTTTAATATTATTCCCTAGAATAATATATTTCAATTATATGTAAAATTCTGTATTATCACTTCTAAAGCTGGATTTTTGTTCTCTGGCTCAAAACTACATTCTCAACAATAATGAGAACAAGTTTTCTACCAGCTGTGACAGATTTTAGTGTCACTAACCTAATGGATTTTTCTTTCCCACACTGTAATTGCAGAACTTGACAGTACAGATGGTGCCAAAGTTTTCAGTAAGCAGCCAGGAAGAATCCAAAGAGTGGCAAGAGGTTCAGGTGTTTCTACCAGAGATGTTCAGGAGCTTTTGACCCAATACACTAAGTTTGCACAGATGGTGAAAAAGATGGGAGGCATCAAAGGACTTTTCAAAGGTAAAAAAAAATAAAATAAAATTAAGTCAGTGAGGAAGTCACTTGATATGTGAACACAGAGGAAATGTGAAAATGTCAGTTAGGTGTTGGGAGAGGAGAGAGTTATAGCTCGCTCATTTTCATTATATTTAGAAGCTCTTTTTAAGTAACTAGTAAGAGCTGCACTGTTCTTCATGATGTAATGTCTACCTTAGCAGTGAAAACTACTGTATTTTTGGCTTTATCAATGTAGACTTCATTACTACTACAGTACTCACACTTTACTCTGTTATGTGGGGTGCAGGGACTGTTGATTCTTAAAATACTTTTAAGTGGCTGATGTAGTAACTTTTGATCATGGATTTGAATCTAGAATTAGGAGGTAAAATTCTGACTTATTTTATTTTTAACCCCATGTATTAATCCACTTCCTTACAGTTGTTCTTCTTTCGTTGTGGTTTTTTTTAGGTGGTGATATGTCAAAGAATGTAAATCCATCTCAGCTGGCCAAACTGAACCAACAGATGGCAAAGATGATGGATCCAAGAGTTCTTCATCATATGGGTATGTATGGCTTTTTACAGCTTCAGGAGAGGACTACCAATTATGGTCAAACATTTGAAATATAGAAATGAGGACGGTGATGCAAGAATGTGTGCTTTATATATCAGTATTAAGTATTTCTAGGTTTTCTAGCAAGAATCAGAAAGTTTAGTCCATATATCATGAATGCTTTGCACTTACCAGAGCTTAATCTAGTCTCTTCATTTGGATTCAGCTCTCAAAATGAGCAGTTGGAGTGGTGTCTGAGATAGTAAAGTGATGACTTGAAGGATGACTGTGGTAAAGCAAATCTATTCCTAAACTTGACTTCCCTTCGAAGCTTTGTCTCAAATAATTAAATTTGACTAGAGCAGCTTTAAATAAAGACTCCCATACTGGAACCTTACCAACTGAAAATGGTAAATCCTTCAAGGTTTTTTAGGGTTTTTTTTTTTTTGCCTAGATCTTAATGCACAGGTAACTTTAAAAATCTACTTTAAGCCTGGCGTTTGCAGACCTTTCTGTAATTTCTCACCAGTTGTCTATTTTTGATAGCTGCTTAAACTTGGCTTAACATTCTTGGGCTTTTGTATTTGTATAGTATTGAAATAGTGTGTGTGCGCTGTAATGAGGCCTCAGATGCAAGATGGCTGTGCTTAAGAGTTAATTAACACACCCGTGTTCTCACTTATTTTCTGCAGGTGGCATGGCAGGATTGCAGTCAATGATGAGACAATTTCAACAGGGTGCTGCTGGAAATATGAAAGGCATGATGGGATTCAATAATATGTAAAGAAGCCTTAATAAAAACGGACTTGGTTGACTCTTCATTGCCACTTCAGTGAAAGAATTTGCTTTCTTCCTTTTTACAGTGATGGGGGGAGTGGTCTTCTGAAATCTTATTCAGGCTTCTCAGTTTCTACATCTAATTTCTGAAAACTATTTTTGTTTTAATTAGTTCCTCTCCACTAATACCTGATGGCACAAAGGGTAATTCAATTTAATAAAACAAAATCATGATGTAAAATTTTAATATTTAGAGACACTTTTTAATTGTTTACATCAAATGGCAGCCATTATATTTGTAAACAACCCTGATCTTTGGTTATAGTAACATAAAATATCACAAATATTCTGTAAAATAAAATTTAAGTGGTTTAAACAAGGGAATGGCCTGTTTCTTTAGTACTTTCATAACTGTCCTTTATCAGTATGTAATGAGGTTACTTCCTTAGTTTGATTTGTTTCTAAGGACTGTTGCAACTTATGTTTGGCAGAGATACTGTAAGAATAATTCAGTATCTGAACTGTGCTGTTGCTGCTCAGGTGTTCTCCAAGGAGCATTTTTAGAAGGTGGATGTTCTGTGCTCAGATTTATACAAAACTCTTCCAGAATTGTATTGG
>NW_010328757.1:13507-15696 GCF_000700745.2 Antrostomus carolinensis
CAGGTATGCAGATACGAAGCTGTCTTATATATTGAAGATAATCTTCATACCAGGCTGCCAATTAAGCAGTTTTTGTTTGGAGGTAACTTATAACACATAGTAGATGGAATTCTGTGCTGGTACTGAACTTAAAACACACACAGATAGCTGTATCTGACAGGGCATATTGCCCCACCTCAGCTACCATCTGATCTTAATTTCCTGTAGCATTTCTTTTAATATTTCCATTTACTGTTCTCAAAAGGGTGGAATCTCCAGGCAGACTTCAGAAAGTAAGTAGACCAGATAAGCCATGAAATCCAACATATATCTTGGTAAATATGGTAAGGTCTTTCAACCTTATCTTAAGGCAAGAGGGTATATAATGAATTTATTTTAATATGCTGCAGTGTGCATGTGTTGTAAATGGACACCCATCTCTGTTGCTTAGATAAGTTAAAAATTAAATGCAGTAATTAAAACAAGTGTCCCCCTCTGTCATCCAGCTCTTTGAGAAGGTGGCAGCTAATACAGCTGACAGGGAATAGCTTATATATATATAAATACGCGCTTGTGCTAATAAAATATAAGGTATGCTCTAAGTTAGTTTATAATGTGGAAGTATCTTCTGCATGATTAGTGGTATAGGTATTCAGTGTATGGAGGATGCTGAAAAATCTTCAGGTATGCCATTTACCTACAGCACTGCAGTTTATGCATAGTATTAGTCTGTGGAAGGGTCAGTTAAGTTGGATATTGGTATTTGAAATATATATTAAAAAAAATATATATGTCCTTGCATATCAGCTGCTTGTGGGGGAGCTGTCCTCAGCTACTTGAGTGGTGTCTTTACTAAAACTCTTAACTTTTTTTATAGTATTTTCAGTTCTTGAGCAGTACAAACCAATGCAATGTACAAAACCATGCAACAAAGAGTAGCAAATCTTGTTTTGGAATGCAGTCAGCAGGGGAGACCAGGCAGTTAAGTTGAATGCTGTTGGTGGAAATCAAGCATGAATAGGCATATTGAGGATGAACAGTGAAGCACTGTGTTTCTGGATAGGCTCAGGAAGACTGTGAAGTTACCAACGATTAACACTTTCTATTTTCAATTCATTGCATACACTCAATTTTAGTCTTTAGTTTACCACTTCCAAACTACTGCCACAGCTACCAGCCAAGAAGAGAGCTGTCCCTAGCTGTGTCTTTGGCAGGGGTAAGGGCAAGTTCAGAAAGCATTTCCTTTAGAGTATGTGTCAATTGTTATTTCTATGGTATATGCTGGAATAAACAAATAGTAGTATTTTGTTCTTACCTTAACTGCCTCGTAGAAAAGACTTTGGAGCCTGCTTGGAATAATTGCCTGAAGTTCTCTAATTTTTAAAGAATAAAAAAAAATGGTTGAAAGCACTTAAAAAGTGAGTTTTAGTGTATAGGGGCACCTATAAAATTAACCCATAGCTTTTTAGGAGAACAACAGTTTTTGGCAGTCTGGGCAATAATTTTATGTTTGTGGATCCTGGAGAGCACAACGTGTAGAAGAGAATCCTGAAGTTGTTGCAGGAGAGCAGAAGCCATCGTATTGTGTATGTTCTCTCAGTTTGGCATTCTGAATTGGAGAGTTAATTGCATTGAGTTAGGAGAGGGCATGTAAAACACTACCAACAAATGCCATGAGTAACAACTCTCCTTGGATCTTTGTTTTGCATTAGGCTTCTTGTAGTTGTCCTTCACAGGATCTCGCCTTGTTCTGCAGAAGTTTTCTCCAGCATACAAGAAGCCTGAGAAGGTAGAGGCAAACTTCACTGGAAATACTTAGAAGACTGAGGTCTGGCTTTCTCTCTGTATCTTACAGAAAGCTGTTGCTAGTGCTCAGACAAGTTTGTCTGCTGTTTTGGTGTCTGGACACATGGCTAAATTAAGTTAGTTCAGAAATTGAAGTAGGTAAGGAAGGGTTTTAATTATGTAAATGTAGTGCCCGGGGAAGGCCAGTAGAAGGAGCCAATGGACAAGAGTAATGTACAAAATAACATCGACTCTGTTTCTGGTTTAGAACTTCATCCTTATTTCAGTATCAGGCACATCCTGCAATCACCATTTTCTTTGGTTAAGCTTTGACATCCAGCACGCTAATATAGAAATAGGCATATGTTGCATGTTTACCTTTTTGGAAGACAGCCGTTGTTCTGTAAAAGTGGAAGACCTTCACC
>NW_010328758.1:0-645 GCF_000700745.2 Antrostomus carolinensis
GCGTGTCCACATGGGTGTGCATGTGGGCACACTTCCCCTCCCCCCAGCAGGCCAGAACACCCTTGGGATGGGGTGGGGCATGGCTGTGCCAGGGCCTGGCAGTGGGCAGACCCCTGTGCCTCTCCCACCCAGGTAGGGGCTGTCTGTGGGTGCTTCACCTGCCCCCCCAGTGAAGCTCAGAGGGGTCCCTGTGCACTGCAGCTTTGCTGGGGATCTCCACCTCCTTGTCACCTCTGGGTGAAGGTCAAGAGGATGGGGTCCACCTCTGAACGAAGGTCATCAGGGCTGGAGCCCACCTCTGGGTGAAGGTTTTTGATGGCTTTGCCTGCCACAGCCAGGAGCAGAAGCCCATCAGGGCTGATGGTCCAGGGGCCATCCAGCGCAGGGTCACTGATGCCACCTCTCTGTAGTTATCAGGGCCACCATCACCCCCTGGGCAGGCACAGCCGAGGTACCGACCATCGAGGTCCTGGCAGCCAAGTGCTCAGGCCAGGGGTCAGGTGAGCAGCCCCAGAGGGTTCCCCAGGGACGCCCTTCCCGCATCCCGAGCCAGGGGAGGAAGCGGCCGGAGGCAGGAAGCCGTCCCCCGGGCTCAGGGCCCCCGCTGCGATTTTACTCAAAGGTCAGCGGCAACACAACAGGAAA
>NW_010328759.1:0-1514 GCF_000700745.2 Antrostomus carolinensis
TCGCCCAGCGCGGGGACCCTGGCCGGGGAGGCCCGCCTGGCACAGCCCGCCGACAGCCGCCTTGGTGGGTGCGGGCAGGGGCTGGAAACCCGCTCCCGTGGGCGTGAGCGTGGAAATCTGCGCTTGTCGGGGGCAGATCTTCACGTGATGTGTGTGTGTGTGTGTGTCTGTCGTTGAGACGAAATCTTTACAACTGCGTTCCTTCTCCTCTTTTGTTTTCTAATATTTAAAGAGCTAATTGCACATGGGCGACTTAACTGCCGATGGGACTTACCCGCTTTCCAAGTGTGCTCCTCTTCATCTTTAATTAACTCCATCCTTTCAGCAAGCATCCGTCGGGTTTTTTATTTGGTCACCCTTTATAGGCGGCTGTGTTATTTTCTGTGGCAAAGTGGGGTGTAATCCATAGGAATAGATGCTGCTGACTCCAGACGTACTTTTCGCCTGTCTCCTCATCTGAATTCTAAATGTTTTTCTGGGGGAGGGGTTTAAAGACTCGCACAAATAAATAGGAATAGTTTTCTTAGGTTTTAAAACTTGATTTCTTCATATGTTCATGTGTAGATACAGATTTATCTTTCATTTGAACACACATTCTTCAGTAAAGGAACAAACTGCTTAACCTGGGGTTTTTTTTTCCTCTTTTTTCCCTTAGAAAGGGTTTCTGTGGTAGTATATTTCTGTAAATTAGTTGTAGTTGCACATTTCTCCTAATTGTTTATCCCATCTTTTTCTTTTGGCTCTGCTTTCTGTCTTGTACCTTTTTTTCCGCTGGGATTTAGTTTATCTTTATTAGATACCTTTATATGGTTGTTTATGTCTAATAGGGATATTTCTCCTTTTTTTTTCTCCCTAGGTGTTGGTGACTTCGGAGTCATTTAGGGGTTTTAGTTCTGAGGAAGTAGAGACACGAGGATTGAGTCTATTTTACATAGAAAGCTACGGCTCTTCACCACTACTCCTTTTCCTCCTTCCCATCCCTTCCTCCCCTGTAGGGGAGGACAAGTTGGGAATTATTTTAACAATCGTTTACTCCCCCTTTCCCCCTTCAGAAATCCATCTTGTTCCCTGCGACATCCGCGCTAGACATTGCCCGTTATAGGATCAGGAGAACGTTACCATCACCATCATCATCACCCCTTGCTTGCTTTGGGAGTTTCAGTAGCACCTTCTCCTCCCTTGGAGTGCAGCGCAGAGGCATCCACCAGCCTCGCCACCCTTTTGGGTTAGTGGGGGTCCAGGGAAGGGGGTACCCAGTGAGACACGTAACCACGTGGAGGGAGCCTGGACTGAAGCAGCCCTTGCCACGCTGTGAAGGAAGCACCCATCAGTGGTGTCTTTTTTTTCCGTCTTCATCACCCAATTGCTGGTAAGTCTCTTCATCCCATTCATTCCTACGGTCCACATTTCCCTTCCCCCACTCCAGGCGCTGGGAGAAGCATGCACAGAGAGTGGGGTGGGGGCAGGGAGGAGGGAGAACACAGGGGTTGGGGAGGGGAGGGGGGTGTTGGACC
>NW_010328760.1:0-12992 GCF_000700745.2 Antrostomus carolinensis
CTTCTCACAGAAGCCACCCCACGTCCCCCCCTGCTACAAAAACCTTGCCACGCAAACCCAATACAGATACTCAAACTACCATCACCCTGTTGCTGAACATGTGTCAGGTTGTGATGTTTAGACCTGCTGCAGGTGTTCAAGAGAGAACTTGAACAAGATCAAGAGATCTGTTATGGGTGTGAAAGAGAGATGAAAAACATGAGTTCCAGGAGGACATAAGAAACATGCCCAGCTGGATAAGTAAAGGTGCCTTTGTGGCTTGATTTGCAGTAGATGACAAGATGTGAAATGGAATTTGACAAAAAAGTCACAGTATTTGAATTAACTTTCTTTCAAGTTCAACCAGCAGATGAGCCTGAGAAATGAAAGACATGTTGGTGCCATTCAATATTGTCATTTCTTTCCACTAAAATGTGAATTATTAATGGCTAGATATGGATTGGGTGAATCAGAAAGTTCTGCTGTGTGACAAATCAAAATTTCATATATAATCAGGTATGGTGATGTTTTCAAAAAGCCTTTTTGTCTGCTGGTTTCTGCTTCTGCTGCAACTAAAGTGAGATTAGCACAGATTTGGAGAGGTGGGATGAACATGACCCAGGAAACTTGCCTTAGAACCAGGTTCACTCCTTACAGATCTCCTAAATGACCTTAGGTGCTACTTAATTAATTTATATCTCTTGACAAATGTAAGGTTGAAAGTACTGAGGACGCATCATGAGGACTTCAGAAAAGCTAACCATTAAGTCCCTAAGAATATCCATGAGTCTACTGTGAGAAAACAGTTTGCACCTATTGAACTTTCATTCTCTTAACCTCCAAATCCTGATATTTACATCCAGCCCACCTGCCAGGAAACAGTCCCTGGCCCACTCCAACTCCTTCTTGTGCCTGGGAATTGCCTGGGAGAGAGTGAGTTAGCCTGGACGATGACGGGATGTGTTTAGAAATGTAAAGTTGCAATCAGTACAATTTAAATTATGTTTGAGGTCCACTGCCTGGAAATGTTTTCCTGATACTGTTTAATTTATCAGTGCAGACAAAGCCTGGGTAGCATCATAGAAAGCATAATTTACTCAGACAGACCCACATAGAAAGGAGAAAAAAGCAATGAGACATCAGATTTTTTCTTCCTTGTAACAAAAGGTTTTGATTCAATTAGGTAAATTAATTTATATCAGAGTAAACTGACACTAAATATTTAACTTCAGTTGAAACTAACTTCAATTGATAGCTAATGTTTTCCATTAAAACCCCCAACAATTTAGTAGATATGACACTTTTTACGAAAAAGTTTGTTTTGTACAAATTTCCTTTAGAAATATTTTACCAAGTAACAGTGCTTACACCTCAGCCTATGCTGGGATTGTTCACTGTGGTATTTTCACATGGCACAGGCCCATGCCCCATCTTTTCAGACAGCTTCAGAACTTGATGAGGTATAAGTGGCATCTTTTGCATATTCACCAACAGTAGGTCAGCAGCATTAGTAAACTGTGCAGTACCCGTTAGGGCATTAAACAGACCTTTTATTTTTTTTAGAGATTCTAATACTTAGCTTTTTCAGCATCTCAAGTCTCTCAGAATATCCTTCCTTTTGTAGGATACCTGTGGCTGTAAATATCAATGCTTACTAAATGAACTTCTTCATTATACATTAAAATAAAGATTGTTTGTGCTTTTAGGAAAATATCCAAAATTGTCAAAGGCTGCACATGAAGACTGACAGCAGGAGGTGCTTAGATAAGCCTCCATCTGGAAAGGCAATGGATGCATACGGAGGAGAGATCATAACTTGAAGATTAACATTACAAAGCGCTGCTGCAAATTTTCAGCTGGAAAGACAGAATTGCTTTCATCTCAGACAATAAATTAGATGACGATTCACATGCAGGGTTAATGGTAATATCTATGGTGTCAGAAACATGCAGTAATTACAGCTGTGAAGATGAGCTCTGATGCTGTGACTGGTACAACAGCTAATTATTTAATGCTACTGGAAATTCCTTCAAAAACACTGAAGCTCAAGCCCCAAATGAGGAACTCTGAAACCACCTTCTGTCTTTCTTTTTAGTCCTTGTTAACCTCCTTAACTTCCGTGTCAACAAGCACCTTATTTTCTAAACCAAACAAAGAAGTAAAAGTAGAATTAAAGAAAATTATTATCTAATGGCAGATTGCCTGACTGGGTGTCCAAACTGCTGTCATACATCTACTCCCTATGTGTAAAAGCAGTCCTGGGCTTGGGGATAGCCATATGCAATTGGGAAAGCCACTGGTCTGGGGCACAGCAAATGAGTAAAATGTCACAAGAAGGCATTTGCTGAATCGTGGGGCTACCCAAACATTCCATTTATAAATTGACAGTCACTTCTTTTTTTACTGACAGTTCCTTTACCTTCTCTTATTTATTTCCCTGTTGGTTTGGAGGACCATTACAGGGAGACTCAGGTGTTGTTCCCTGCCATTAAAATTACCAATGACAGAAAAACTCAGGCACAATTGTATATTTAAAATGAATAGCTGTGTAAGAGCACATAGTTTTTTTTTAAAGAAACAAAAATGATCTGTGTCTCTGCCTCACACACCTTCTATGTCCTCTTCCATTTAGTTAAATACTGCATGTTTGATTTCCTGCATTAAAATCAATAGGCATTTGGACAGAAAAATATCAGCCTCCAGAAGAGATGAAGTTCATCAGAAGGCACATTGCAATGACCAGTGCATGTCATTTAGGTAGTCTTCAGCCCAACGAAGGCCAGCTAGGCAAGATCAGCTTGTTTCTAGTGAGGAATTCGAGTGTCAGTATGATAAATCCTGTTTAACATGATCTGGGCTAAAGAGGCTTGTGCTCTCCCTAAAGATGTTTTTTATTTCAGAACTGAAGTGTCTGTCACACTTGCGACATCCTAGCTAGGTAGTCATACCTCAGAAGGGGTCCCTGACAGACCAAAGAGACAGGGACACACCTGAGGAACTAAAGTCTGTGCACAACTCACCCTAGGGCAGTGACACAAAGAAAAGTACAGCAGTGGAAAGCCAGTAAGAAGCAGGGAATGCTGGAGGAAAACCAATAGGAAGCAAGATTTGGTAGGAAGAAACCAGTCAGAAGCAAAAGATGATACACAGAAACTAATATGGACAGAAACACAGACAGAATCAATTACAGACATGACCCTAACCTCCTCTGCCCCTCCACCTCAGCAAAGGGATTGGAACAGACTGAGTGTAACTCACAGTGAAAATAAGGGAAGTTAAGACTGGGAATGGGTAGTATATGTTTTTTGCCTTAAGATGAGCCTGGAGAAAGGGAAAGAATGTTGTTTGCTGAAGTGGGGTTTTTTATATATATATATATTTCTTCTTTTCTCTGTACATGAATGAGTGATGAAAAATGGGTGTTAATTTACAAGTAAATAAAATAATTCTCCAAGCCACAACTGTTTTGTTTGCAAGAAAGTCACTATATGTTTATTTTTATAATCTTATTAGGGACTTGTCTTCTGAGAAACACTGAATCATTGCCCAGAAGGTCCTACCACTACATGAGGAGCACAAAGACAACTACTGTCTTCCTTAGTCCACTCAGTACAGTGTAGGACTATAGTTACTGTCACTAGACTTACAACCTGAAATTAGCCTATTTTGCCAGGGGAACAGTGTGGTCACAACCAGTAAATTGACACCAAAAGTAGGAGATGGGACAGAGTAAGGGAATCCTTTCAACACAAGTCAGTCTCAACATACTTGTTGAACTAAAACTATATTTTGAAAATAACTAGTCAGTTATTATTACTTGCAGAATCATTTGACTCACACACTGAACGCTGCAACAAATAAAGGCAGTAAATGTTGAGATAAATGTGCATTTACATTCATACCCTAGTACATCCGCATATCTCTAGTGCACGAGGAGTCTCAGGGCAGCTGGAATACTCATGAAAACTTTTCTGTGACTCTCCCTTTAAAAGCAGCCTGGGGTGTTATCTACTGGGATACAGTCTGAGGGGACACAGTCTTTCACTGCCTCTCCTCTTGGGTGGGGAAATGGGGTGTTGGTGGTTCCTTAACCTTTTCTGTTCACTTCCTATGACGTCTTTATAGCCAGAAACTGTTCCAGAACAATCAGAAAGGTTTAATAGCCTTTGATGAGATCAGAGGAGATATGATGTGTTTTCTCTGTATTTTTTTTCTGCCTTTGATTGCAGAGAGCTGGTCTGTTCCCTTCCAGTCTCACATTCCTATGGGGAATGAGCACTGTGACCAGGGGACCTGGGAAGAGGCAAAGCATCACAACAGGAGCTGTGTAGTGAAGCCTAGCACACCACAACCACAGGATGGAGTTGGCCACAGCCAGTTCTGACCCTATTACTGCTCTTTAGGAATCCCTCTCTCTGGCAGTAAGTCTTCTGTACTGAACTATGTTCCTATTATCAAACTTTGGGTACAGTAAGCTCTAGTCTTGCCAGCCCACTTTGTAATCTGCTAGATCTCTTTGTACCAACATTGGCATACAAGTTTGATTTTGACAGTAAACTCAAGGTGGCTTCTGAAGACAAACTCAGATATAACTGTAAATTTTCCTATACAAAATCGGGGTAGCGCTTCTGACTGCATTCTTACCATTAATTTATATTTCTGTTCCTAAGCTTGCTCTCCAAGGTATATCTTTCATGTTTATGCTGTGCCACCACCTCTGTGTACTTGTGGTCTATAAATAATAATACCATGACAAGCAGAACTTAGGCAGGGTGGGGTGTGGGATTCTTTGAATGAAGAAAAATTCATTTCTAGATTCAAAAATAGACTGCATGTACACAACATCAAAATCACTCCCAAAAGTCACAAAAGCAAAATTTTCTACATAGGACTGTGAACACTGACTTTCACACCATTTGGAAGTCAGGATGCCCTGTCACTTCCTTTGAGTGCTCCCTCCCATCAATGGGAAAACCATCCAGATCCCTCCTGAGTATGCAAGAGAATCATATGCAAGCACGGTTGGAGCAACAACACTTTTACAGTCTTGCTCCAAACTCTGTTGGTCAGGTTCAGAGCTGCTTGACAGGGAGCTGTGAACATGTGATTTGGCTCACTTTATATTCCCTTTTTCCTCTGCGACCTCTTCCCTTTTATCACTCATCCTCTCCCGAATTAACAGGTCACTTCTATGTACCGTTTCCCCATCAGCCCTGTTTTTGCTGATTTTATGCCCTTATTTGGTATTTATGCTGTGGTTGCCTCAATAATTTCTAACTTTGACAGCAATTTTGTCAAGCTATTACCTTTTTTGCTATCTATAGTGTCCTGCCATTTCTCATTTTGCTGTCTTGTTAGTGGCACCATGGGTAGGCATGGGCCATCTGCATATACATTACTTCCCTCTGTAATCTGTAGCATCCTGCAGTTTCTCATGTTGTTATCTTGTCAGAGGCACCACAAGACAGAGTGAGCCATCTGTACATACACCTTGACAGATATCTGTACCATCTGCTACTATATTAATAGGCAGAGGTAAATAAAAATCATAACTGACAAAAAAATGAAAATCACCTTTGAAACCTATGAAATGAAAACTCACAAAATAAAACCACTTTAACAACTATTTTCTACTGGATCTTGATTTACCTTTGGGGTTGTGTTTTAATGCATCTTGCAGTGGTGTCCTGTGAAGGCACAGCATACCTTGTGTTTCCTACTCAGTCCAAGTGCCAGCCTTAGCTCCCAAAACACACTGGAAACCCAATTCCAAACCCCCAGTGAACCTAGAAAGAGACAAAAGACGCTGTTCTACCCAAATGGCTATGTTTGACTCTGTTGAACTATGAAGACACCATAATTGGCATTTCCCATGGAAGGAGAAGAGAGTAGTAAGTCTTTCATGAAAGCTGATAATCACCACAAGAACACAGAGGTGCTGCACTGGTCTACTACAGTCAGTGTCCTCCTGAAATAGGATTTCCACCATGTCCTGGTTGGGTTCTCACAGCTTTTTCAAAGCACTTGATTTATGCAGGTTTTATTTAACATGTACCACTAATAAAAAAATGATCTGACTGTTTTTGCTCAGTATATGTTAGTTACAGCGAACTTCTCAGAGACAAATTTAATTAGCGATCAATTCTCACTCAATGCTGTAGACTCCAAAAATATTTTCCCCTTACTGGGGTTGTACAATTAAGTCAGTGTAATTAGAAGCAAATATGAGATCCCTACCTTTTCTCATTTAGAAAGAATAAAAGAAAAGATTATTGTGTTATCTCCAAGAGAAGTATGAACTACAAGCAAGACAGTAAATTCTTAAGACTTGCTTAATGGTAATGCCAACACATTTCCAGTCATAACTTCCAGTCAGGACACCCATATTGTTTTAAGGACCAGCCAATGGGTCAGTCCAGGAGTCAGACAGGAATAAACTGCAGAGGTAGAAGCAGAACACTTGAAGGTCAGGTTGGATGGGGATCTGAGCAACCTGATCTAGTTGAAGATGTCCCTGCTTACAGGGTTGGACCAGATGACCTTTAAAGGTCCCTTCCAACCCAAACCATTTTATGATTCTATGATTCAGCTCCAAAAACAAGTCACTATTCACCTTTTACCTCACTGGTTTTCCTGCAGAAGAGTCTTTGAGAGTCTTTATTTCAGTGTGTGCATTTATATTACCTAAGACCACAGACCTTTGGTCCTGTAGGTTCTTTCCTGACAGAACAAAACCTCTCCAGACACTAACTCTGAGGAGAGGAATGCTTGCAGCTCCTCTGCCCTGTCTCTCTGCTCTGCACCAGGAGACCCTCCCTGGCTGTAGTGATATGATCCATAATAATGTTAGGGGATATCTCATTATACAGGTTATTATAGCCTCAATCTGAGGTTCTTATGACTTTCCTTCTGCCCCATAATGAAGCATACATTCTAGCGAAACGTTCCCACTGTGCCCTTGGAGCAGCACAATAATTCGTCATCTTTTATGCTGGGCACACACGAAAGCTGTGAAATGCCATAAAGCCCAGGGTATATTTTTTTCAGTAGGTCTGTAGCCTTGTGTGTCAATACTCTGATCCTGCAAGGGAGACTGCATGCACAAGATTTTTTTCATGGTCTTGGTCAAACTGTCTGAGAAAGGCTGCCAAACTGTGCTCTGCAAGCAAAAGCTCTGCAAACTCCATACAGTTTTGCCTAAGGAAATGCCATAAACCCTTAGCACTAAATATTTCACTTGTGTGGAGATTGTATGTCAGAGATAATGGGCCTAATTTGAGGATGGCCTTTTACAGAAAGTTTAATATCACACACTGGGTTCCTGTGATGGGATTTTTGCCTTTTACACTTGCAAACAGCATCCCCCAGGCTATACCATCAACTGAGCTGCAGACAATCATTAGAGGTTGTCTCTGCCTGACAAAGTCACATTTTACTTCCTATCCATTACCTGGATGCAGACACTTCAGAATATTCTGGGATACTTCTGATGAAAATGTATATAGTGTCAGCAGCTTCTCTGCTTAATGAAGATTATGTAAATGTTGTCTTGCTCAGATTACATTTTTCAATATATTGGGACTAAACTGTCTATAGAACTTGTATTTCTGTTAGTGGTTTGTTGAAATAAGAGGAAATACCATTTATGATAGTTTTAAGTAATGTCTTTACCAGGAAAAAAATATCTAGAGGTTCTTACCAAACTTTTCAAAGAGTATTTTAAACCTTAAACTGGTGCTTGGGTAGATCTGCTCTTCCCAGAACCTGTCACTTAGCACTACCCACAGTAGTTTAAGACCAAATCTTCCTTGCTTCTAGTATCATTTTGTATCAGTCACCTTCATGCAATCCTTGCAGAGGTTCAGCTCATTATAGAGTGGACCCGTTGTCTACAGAACCATGTATAAGCATTTTCCACAGGTACCACTATTTGATACAGTCTCTTTCCCAGCTTCCCAGACATGCTCATCACGACAGGCTGCACCAAAGGTGAGGATGAACCCTTCTGCCAGACACAGTTAGACACAGGTGTCTTTTCCATCTATTGTCAGACATAAATTATGATATTTTATTCACTTCAACTTCAAAATTTCAAACTTCAACAAAAATGTCTCATATGACCATGTTATAGACATGCAGATGAGGTCTGGAGCATTCAATCAATTCTCTTCACTAGCAACTAGAGGCAAAAGATCCTCTCTCTGGCAGAATTTTCTTTGATTGGGAAGCTTCAAGAGCTGCCTTAGCTCAGTTCATGATGGATATCACCAGAAGTTCCCCAGTCAATGTACTAAGACTTATAATAATGACAATATCCAGTCCCTGTGGAATGTGTGACAGAACACAAGAGAAGTTAATTTTTATAGATTATGACAGTGCAGCACAAAGCATAGCAATGAATTTTGCAGGGACACAACAGAGCAGTCACAGGGCTCAAATACCACTTCACTGCTAGTACATTTCTCTTCCCACTTGGTAATGGAGCCATGCAGAGCACAGTTCCTCTATGACAGTATTCATAGGGAAGAAATATTTGCACCAGGTGGCCCTGAGTAACTAGCTGCCTGCTGTGGGTAGGATTGCAGGGGTAGGGAGTATGGTTGCAAAATAAGCATCTGTCAGCTGGTTTAACTGGCTCTTGGTGGTTTTTGATTTCTCCAGTCTTACTTTTATTTTGCAAATTTGAAGTAATAAAAGTAGTATTAATAGGTTATGATATAAAAAAAAGGTCACAGCTTGATTTAAGGGAGAAAGGAAGAAGGTTGATGAATACTCAGGTTTTGTTTTTTTTTTTTAATAAAGTATTCCTTACAATCAGCATGTGATATATTATTTGTCAAATTTCTCCAGTTTATGGTGGAGTCAGAGAACATTGGTGGATGTAGAGACATGTATGGAGCTCTAACATCAGGGCTATCCCTGGTTCTTCGTCATAATCAAGCTGTGGTGAGTACCTTTCTGTTCTAAATTTACCATCAAAATTCTTCAAGACTAGTTAGAACAAGCACAACTAAGAGTACCAGAGGACTCAAATGTTAATATTTGAGTTCTTTCAGTCATTAGTTTTCCTATTTAAAAAACCCAAAAACCTCAGACATTGTCTTGTTAGCAGCTCTTATTTTTCTCACATTAAAACTCATTTCATTTACTACAAATTAAGTTTGTTAATTCCTGGATCTGAAAAGCTGACAGCTCAGGTATTGATTAACCACTCACTATGCTACTGCACATTATTTTCAGCTTACAGCCTTGTCTCAGTTGCTTCAAGCTTGTCTAAAACAGTAGTGCCTGGAGTCACAACATTTGAAAACTGATTTGAATGGAGGGCAGAAGGGCAGGGCTGCACAATACTGTGAATTATACATCACAGGAACACACACAGAAGACATTTTTGTTGTAGAAGGTGGAGGAAAGATGCACCAGCACAATGCATCAAGCAGGCAGATGAGAGATGCATTATTTCTTCTTTAGTCAGGATTCAAATACTTCACTGTCATTGCTATGCAATTGAAGCATAAGAATCATATAAACCGCTTAGCCTGGAGACTGAGCTGTAATTAAAAATAGATTGACTAGTCTTCACATGTTATAGAAGATAGAATAAGCCATGACATGTTTCTGGCAGGCCTTTCTCCATCCTTCATGCTAATGCTACTACAAGTTCTCCACATTAATTTTAATTCACAGCATGTCTGTGAAGGATACTGCCATTTCATCCTCAGCACCAGTCAATATGTGTAGCAGCCTTGGTTCTGGTGAGGGGATACAGAGCTAAGTTTCAAAATACCTAACTGGTAGTTTTGCTTGTACCTGTGATATGAGGAGAGGCTGAGATAGCTTGAACTCTTCAGTCTGAAGAAGGAAAAGCTTAGGGGATCTTATCAGTTTGTATAAATACCTGATGGGAAGTAATGAAGAAGAAGAAGCCACACTGCTCTAAATAGTGCCCACTGAGATGGCAGGAGGGAGCAGGTACAAAGTAAAACATGTGAAAATCCATCTGAACACATAAAAACATTATTTTTACTGTGCTGGTAGTCAAACACCAGAACAGACTAACCAGAGAAGTTGTAGAGTCTCCGCCCTTGGAGATATTCAAAAGCTGTTTTGACATGGTCCAGAGCAACCAGCTCTAGCTGATCCTGCTTGAGCTGGGGGAGAAGATGTTGGGGGGATGGACTAGATTATTTCAAGAGGTCACTTCCAACTTAAATTATTCTATGATTTTCCAAGTAATTTCAGGCTAATATCTTCTCTCCTGCTGCTTTTTACCTGTTTAAATTAAGATCTCTCTTGGAAAACTCTTCTGATGGTCTGTTCAGTCATGTCAATACTATATATATGTCTACAACTTCTTCATCAGGGGTCTCAAAGTACAAAACAAATATGAAACAAGAATAATAAAACTAATCTCAGATCATCATTAAGTTAAAGGGATGTTATACAAGGCAGGGAAATATTAAAGAAAAAAAAAGGACAATTATGTCTAAGAATAAGATGGCACAGAGAATTTATGTGTAACACAAGAGGGACAATGACTTACCCTGCTGATTGCTGCAAGCATTTGAAAATGTTGCTTTTAATGGGAAGCGATTTGTTAGGAATCAGAGCAGGGTGCTAGGAGACTGTTTTTTCTCTGCCTCATCTCATTCTGAAGCAATGTGAAAACCATTCAGAATCAGAAAAAAACGGGACTATGAGGGACTGTGAGGAGCTGTCCAGTCCATACTCACTGTGGTGTTAGCTGTACCCAAACCACCGTTTGCAGATGGTAGTATGGGCTAGACTCTCCATCCCTCACATAGCCTGTGCCAGGACATAGGTTTCCTAGTTGTTAGACATGCTTTCTTAATACCTAGTGGATTCCTTTTTGTTTCAATTTAAGACAGTCTGTGTTTAGCTCTTTGAGCATGGAGAATACTTATCTAGTTATTTATCAAAATTTATCTTAAAATGTAAAGTTTTCTACAAAAAAACAATTCCAGTTCCTTTGATTATTTTTGTACTGGTTTTGTCTGGGATAGAGTTAAATTTCTTCATAGTAGCTGGCATGGGGCTGTGTTTTGGATTTGTGCTGAAAACAGTGTTAATAACACAGGGATGTTTTTGTTACTGCTGAGCAGGGCTTACATAGTATCAAGGCCTTTTCTGCTTCTCACCTCATCCTACCAGCGAGGAGGCTGGGAGTGCACAAGAAGTTGTGAGGGGATACAGCTGGGACAGCTGACCTCAACTGGCCAAAAGATATTCCAGACCATATGATGTGACCAGTTGGTGAAATGCTTGAGAGGTTCATCCTTCCAAAAGGAATTAACTGTACTGTGATGTGAGTCATGCTCAAGTGAGGGTGGAACAGTGGGTTTTTCCCTTTTTTCAACAGCGTGGGCACCAGGAGTGGGATTCAGTTGAGTAAAAGAAATAATCTACATCTGCACTAGAGTGGGGTAAATCTGACCTTTCTCCTTTGGGATGAGACAAATTGTGTTTCATGGACTAGACTGAGATTATTACTGACCGTAAAGAAACCCTGCAATCAAGAGTACTGTGCCAATATTACAGAGATTTCCATATTAGCTAGCTCACTTGTGTCCTTAATATTCTAAATAGAGCTGTCACTCGTCTGATGTAGGATCTTGGTTGGACATGTAACTTTGTACTGCCTACATTCCCCTACCCTGGGAATAAGCACTTTTTCTTTCCAAGTCAATTACATCGCACACAGGGGTCTCTACTGTTAATCAGCTGCGTGATTTTCCAAGCACGTTATTGAGATACTGATACACATAACCCTGGAGGTTAAAAAAGCTTTGAATGAGTCAACAGTAGTCTTGGAGAACCTTCACTTTGCATTAATGTGGAGTCACTCTGTTGAATTGAAGAGCCGTTTCACTCTGGTGTAATTAATGGCAGAATTTGATCGTGTGTAAGTAGTGTTCATTGAAAGACAGAAAGTATCACATTATACTAATGCACTATATGTGCTGTGATTTGTTAATCACCTGTTTGAATTCAAGCTGTATTAAGAGCAACACCTCCAGTAAAAATAACAAGTTACAAGAGTAACTAGATAGAAATCGGCTTTTTATTTGTTTGCCTGCAAATTCTCTACATTGCATCCCCAAGGAGGCTCTCAAAGCACTTCACAAATATTTAGTGAGCCTTACAGGAAACGTTTGTGAAACACATTTCACAAATACATTGCAGACAAAGCTAACACTAGAGGCAAGGTAGGCCCACTGTGGAATGAGGTGGGTGCCCTGGTGACAGAGGATACAAAGAAGGCAGAGTTACTGAATGCCCTCTTTGTCTCTGTCTACACTGCTGGAAGCTGTCCTCAGGAGCCCCAGAAAGAAGTTGGCCTTGGCTGATGAGGACTGGGTGAGGGATCAACTAAGCAATCTGGACATCCATAAATCCATGGGTCCTGATGGAGTGCACCCACGGGTGCTGAGGGAGCTGGCAGAAGTCATTGCTAAGCCACTTTCCATCATTTTTGGTAGGTGGTGGGGAAAAGGAGAGGTGCCTCAGGACTGTATGAAAGCAAATGTCACTTCAGTTTTCAAAAAGGCCAAGAAGGAGGACTCGGGTAACTATAGACTTGTCAGCCTCACCTTCACCCCTGGGAAGGTGATGGGATGACTTATACTCAGTGAAATCTCTAGGAATATCAAGGATAAGAGGGTCATTAGGAGCAGTCAACATGGTTTTACCAAGGGTAAGTCATGTTTAACTAACCTGATAGCCTTTTATGAGGACATAACCAGGTGGTTAGATTATGGTAGAGCAGTGGATGTGGTTTATCTTGATCTCGGCAAAGCATTTGACATGGTCGCCAACAGCATCCTCACAGCTAAACTGAGGAAGTGTGGTCTCGATGATCGGGTAGAGAGGTGGATTGTGAACTGGTTGAAAGGAAGAAGTCAGAGTTGTGGTCAATGGGACAGAGTCCAGTTGGAAGCCTGTGTCTAAAGAAGTCCCTTGGGGGTCTGTACTGGGACCAGTACTATTCAATA
>NW_010328761.1:0-40453 GCF_000700745.2 Antrostomus carolinensis
TGAGAAAAGAAACAGATCACATTTGACTTCTTGTGGAGGCAGCATCTCCTTGTCTTTGGCACACGGCTAGATGCAAGTATGTCTCTTAAGTGAGTGCTTCTGCAAATTTTTTTACTTGTAGGTTTTGTACCTTTTGATATGTTTTAGAATGTTTGTGATTTTAGTGTCATTGTTGTGTCATTCAATCCGGGCTAAATTATAGAAAGGCAAGATTCAACATCAGGTAGAATTGTGTGGCTAGATTTAATGCCAGAAATTTAATGTTAATAATTGTGTCTGCCAGTGCCCTAGAGGATTAGGCATTTAGTAAGGCAATGATGAACTTCACAGAAAACCATTTCTGAAGGTAACAATAATAAAAACACAAAAGAACGTTGCAAAAATGTCAGAGCTAACCACTCTCTGAAATGAAAGTATGATTATATCTGAGTAATTAATGTTGCACAAAAGCAAAATGTCTGTAAAAAGGTCTGGTTTCCTTGCTTCTCACAGACCATTGACCTTGCTGTTTTCAGAGGGGTGTTTGTACCATGACTTTCAGATAACAATAACTGCTTTTTTGTGCTCTTCCTTTGTACACCACTATTAATACAGCATGACACAGACACCCTTAACTTAATTCTGAAGGGAGCTGGGGGGTCCTGTTTGGGCTGCACCCATCAGACTGCTGTAATGTCCCTGCAGACCTGCAGCTGAAGGTTAGTCACTCCCTTAACTGGGCTGATACTCTGAGCTCTGGAGACTATACCCACAATAAAACTTTCAGCCACTCTTATGGTACTTAAAAATTAGGTCTGGTTGCATTTTCATGATTTCTTTAAGGCAATCGGTGTTCCTTCTGCTTCCTCTGTGTCAGCGCCCAGTAAAGACACAGCTGCATAGTGAATTGTTAGATCAGAAAACTGATCCAGCTCAAAACTCATTTTTTGCTCCTTTTTTTGACACTGAGTGAATTTTCAGCAAGTCATTCCCTTTATCACGCAGTCACACAATTTTTAGCATTGTGATGAGGAGGAGACTGTGAATATGAATATAGAAGTGATGAGAAGGTGCGACTATCACTTTAGAAAGCAGTTACACTATAATTGGCTTAAACAAATCAGGAAAACCTCTTCATTTGTAGCTGACATAGATATGGCACTCGGTGGGAAATAGGCAAACCTGTGCACAGAGGTATTCTTTCCTGTAGCCAAGCAGACATGCTTGTGTAAGCAACCTCTTGTGAAGAGATTGCATCTTGTACACTGATCTCATGCTGCTCTGGGAAGGGAAGATAATTGGGAATTACTGCCTCAGAGTATGCAGCTGGAGAGGTGGAGGAAGAAAGAGGTAAGAATAGGCAGTGCAATGTTTCTAGTGACTGCTTTTCTAGCAGTGCATGCCTGGTATGTAATTTCCATTGCGTGACCTGCTAAAGGATTGCCAGCAGCATTTCAGTTGGCAGGACAGTTATGCAAAGGGTTAATGAAGCAGCAAGACTCATGTTTTAGGCAGCCAAGAAAGGAGACTTCCTCTGGTGTGCCCCTTATGCCCTCTGTGCTTCCACTCCGCCTCTGAGCACCAGTGTTGGCAAGGGAACCTAAGAGCCTTTTTAGCAACAGGGAAAGAACTGTTAAGTGTCTTTAAGTTGGAGTAAATCACAGTGCTACAAAGAGCATGATTATCATGACCATCAGCCTCTTGTACTGAAGAGTGACCGAGTCCTGTGGTCACTGCTAATCTTGTTTCCCCTTCTGCAGATGTCTGAGTTTTCTGTGATCTCTGTATTTCGGCATGTGGGATGGGAGGCATTCCCGGGCTCTGGCAATCAAGCAGGAGCACACCTGCAAGGTGACAAGGGTCAAGTAATGGTGTTGGAGATCACATAGCAGAGGAGGACAGGGGATGCACAGCCAGATTTTGGAGAGAACTTCTCACAGGGTTTTGGTAGCCAAAGGCATCCTTGTTGCAGTGGAGCAGCATGACCTCTGCACTGGGAGGAGTTGCCTAACCAAGCAAAGTTAGTTGCCTTCAACTGTTACACACCAGGCTGTGCAGGTGACATGTCCCACAAGCAGCATTGCACTATGTTGCTTATCTGTGAGATGTTGTCACAGCAGTGAGGAAGCAGGAAATGAAAGTTAAACATGAATATCATGCTCAACAGTCCATATCCATCCTTATGCACCAGCATAATGAACCAGTGGTGGAATTTCAAAGCCTGCTGACAGTAGTGGAGAAATTTCTGGTTATTTGAGCATATTTAGGAGCCAGCCCTAAAGCAAGAGTAGAATGTAGCTCCCATTTTGTTACCAGGAGGTGGTACAGTATGCTCTTTGGGGAGTGGTTGCTATACAGTTACTTTTGTTCTGGAGCATCAGCCCTGTTTGAGCCTTGTAAAACAATGGATAAAAGTAAACAGAAGTCTTATCTGCTTGCACTTGCTGCTATAGAACAGTCACTGGTGTTGTACGTTCCTCATACTTTTGTGTATTTAATTTTATATCACTTATTAGTTTTGTCATGTCAAGCAAAACCATTTTTGTTTCCCACTTGAATAATCAGCTTTTAAACTTTTTTCTCTGATATTTCCGTATGTTACTTCTTCAGGATACAATATTTGTCTGTCCTGGACTCTGCTTTTCAGGAAACACATAATTTCAAATTTCTACATTTTGGGGTTTTTTGTAACATTCTTGTTGCCAATGGGCTGTGATACAAATGCAATTGCCCTAGCAAGTGCTTAATTTTTCATTGTTAAACTACTTCATGAGTTTGGTTGGTTGATCTCTTCTTAGCCAGCTACTTTCAAACTGACGTGTCTCTGCAGTGAGGAGGTTGAGGCTCACCTTTGAGGACAAGTGAACAGCTGTCACTGAGTGCTAATACTCAAGAATAGGGGGAAAAGCAGGGTAAGGTTCCCCTCGATAAACTAGCTAGCACTCACTTGGGAGGAGAAACTTGATTTCTACTGCCAGGTTTGTTTCTGTGTCCTCTCAATCACTTTTCAATGCTAAATCTGTCAGCCGTCTTGGCAACAAAGACAGGAACTCTGATATCTGCCAGCTGAGGATTCACTATGAAGAAGAATAAGATGATGTGAGCCCCCTTGCCTGCCACGGTGTATTCTCATACATCACAGCTGTGTGGTCCCTCCAGTCATGTAAAGGCTCTGTCCATTGCTCCTGCCCTTCTCCACAAAAAATGTGCTTATTTGTTGGACTAGTTGACTGTGATGCTCACTCACTGTCATAACTTCTGGTCTGTTTTCCAAACCTCATGTTCTGACCACCACTGTGTTTTTTAAGAAAACCAAAAAGAATTAGTTGCTTGTCCTTGAAGAGACCACTTTCCAGAAGCACATTTATCATAGGGAACATCAGTCTTAACTGCCACTGAGCTCTTGGATAAGAACATTTGGCCATTAGTTGAATAGAAATTGTATAGCTGGGCATCTTGCCTTATGACTTCTGTTGTCAAAGAGGTAATATTTTTTATTCAGTGTCAGGAAGCCAAATTGGTTGGTAACTCATGGAATTCCATTTCAAAGCATCATGATTTGATTAAACAAAAGGATTCTCCTCTTTTTGATAAACTTGCAAAGATGGAAAAATTGTGTGAGAAAGGTATAGCTGCATAACAAAGAATGTGTGATCCAGGAATGATGGTGCTATCTCTTAGTTTTATGTGGTGGTGTTTTAATGTCTCTTCAGGTATCAAGGCACTGTGGTAGTACGCAGTAGGCATTACTTGCTGTGTAGAAGTCAATCCTTTCCTTTCTCTGATCTGCAGGTGGGTTTAGTCTTTTGCAGTCTTTTGCACATTTGGAAACAAACACATCTAGAGGTTTAGGCTGGCAGTAACCAAGCTTTGAAGGTCTGAAAATCCAGACATATCTAGAAGTTGAAATACTTTTTTATTATTATTATTTTATTTTATTTTAATTTTTTTTTTAATAATGAAAGACCTGGAATGAAAATCTATGTCCTTGCATAGGATTTTATGGTCTTATACTCTTCAAAAGTAAGCTGTCAGAAAACCAGTCTTTCTTGTGGTGTTTTGTTAAACCCAATCAGTGCTGAGGCATCTAGAACCAGAGAAGCAAACCTTACTCCAAATGGCAAGTGCATTACATTTATGTGACCTTCTTAGCAATCTTGAGTTCTCTTTACTTTTTGTAAATTAGTTAAGCTTACTTTAATTTCTTTTCATTAGTTTCTCTGTTACTGCTTGTTAGCTGGACTACTACGCAACAATATTTTTACTTAGCTTTATTTAAGTTTATCTTTCAGCTGAAGTGGAGTTCTTTTGCCCCTTACTGTTATGGACAGAGTGCTGAAATTTGAGGTTTCAGACTTGTGCTTCATGGTATCTAAAGTTACAAGTACGTCTCCCCGCTAGGATATTTTCCAGCTGAAGTCACTTTTGGCAAGGCTGGATGGTCCAGAACAGCAAAGATGGTATGTTGTATAAAACAAAACCTGATTCTATACAGCATCTTCTTTTTCAGTTGTCTCCAGCACTGATGCGAGAAACTTGGTTAAGATCAGCTTTTACTTAGAAAATATTTACCATGGTAAATTATAATATTCATATCACAAACATTTACACAAGTTTATAACAATAATTAAGCCAATGAAATGATAGCAAAAATTAACAAATAGGGAAAAATAACGATAATAGATAAATAAGAAATTCAGGGACCAGCAGCTCAGCTTCTTGCGAAATATTTCTAGGTTTTGTATTCTAGGATGGAGTTAGTGGAAAGCAAAATAAAGGTAGTATTTCTGAGAATTTCTGAATGTGGGAGATGGAAACAAAATCCTCATTTTTTACATTGGATTTTTCCCTCCAAGTTTCTACACTTTCTAACCGGAGTGATTTGAGAACAGATCAGCCCTGTAAACTGTGCTGACACAGAGCTTTCTGATTAAGTATCCAAACTTGGGCCATCCTCTGGCACTGGCCTCCTCTTCCCTACCCCTGTGCTCCAAGCTGCCACCCTCTCTGCTAGGTCCACAAACTGACCATGGCCTTGGTGGGCACTAGGCAGGGCTGCAGAACGACCTGTTTCACAGTGCAGTCCCAGGAGGAGATACATTCACACCATGGGAGGTGATGCTGCTCAGCCTTGAGCAGAGGAGGGAATGCTGCAGCAGGGAGCTGGTTCCGAAATTCTGTATGTTGCTGTTGCTGCTAAAAGATTCATTTTGTAGGGGTGTGGCCACACAGGTCTGCAGGGTCAGTCTGTTTGGCCATGGGAGCAAGTCTTCTTTTGACACCCTTCCAAGTTGCTTTAACTCAAGACTTTGGGTATAGAATTAGCCCAGGGAAAAAAAAAAACCTAGCTCTTGTTTGGCCAAGTACAGGACATGTGAAGTGGAAGGTGCCATGGTCCAACCCTCTGATTGACATCGTGAGACTGATCTTCCTAAGCTGCATGGGGATCACAGTGTTTGTGTGTTGTTAGCTTTTCAGTATATGTGCCTCCAAGCCTACATCTGTATTTAGTTCAAAGGTGAAACAAACCAAGATGTGCCCTGGGGCTAACTGGCACATGCTGGCTGGATTCACCACACCACAGAGCATTTGAACTTGCATCTCCTCTTACCTTTGGACGTTGAACTTAAGAAGAAAAAAACACAAAGAAAAACAATAGCAAACTATGAAAAAAAAAGAGGTGGCCATGTCACGGTCATCCAGAGTATGTTTTTATGGAATAAGACCAAGAATATGCATGGCATGAGGGACCATAAAGGCACTGGAGAATACAGAGCTTGTGGAGGTACTGCTGGAGGACTCTGCTGGGTCCACCATGTGCTATGTGTGTCAAATGTGGCAATTGGCTCTAGCCATTTATATTCATATAAAAGCTTTGATGTGATTAAGGGTTTTTAATTTCCATTTTCATATGTAGTTCTAGCCTGAATTCAGTGTTTTATAGCTGCACAGCAAGACAATCAGAGTGACTTTCTCTTGTTTCAGAGGAGTGTGATTCATCTCAGATGATGAGCAGGATTACATGTGAGGGGGATTTACAGTATTGAATATTATTTGGAGACGGGTTTGGAAATACTTGAGCTTCCTGATGGTGTGTCAAGAGTGTACACTAAGTACATAAACATGACCTTCTCCACCTTCACTCTTACGTGAAAACAATACAGCACTTCAGTCAATGTGTACTGGGAGATTATTGCACTTCTTGGGTGGCTCAAGTCTTTCACTCGGACACGTAGAATAAGTGGTATGGCCAGACTTCCTAATGTTGCTAACAGCATTCACAGTTTTGTCACCAGGAATCTTTAGAAGGAAGCACATGAATTAAAAATGTTAGCATATCTGCATTTGAAATTACATCTTGTGTGAGAAAAACTTATTTTCAGCTGCAAACTGACTGCCTAGAGTATTTGTGTGCTTTTAAAGTTCTGCTAGGAAACAGGAAATATTTTTATTCCTAGTGTAGATTTTTTTTTAATTCTGAAGGTTCCAACGGTTTCAGTCTCCCAGACCATTTTAATATTTCTGGTGCCCTATCTTAGACAACACCAGGCCACATGCTGCAAAAGTTCTGTCACTGTGCTGAGGCTCTTTTTTACAGGTTATAAATTACTGCTGGCACTCGTTATCTCTGAACTGTCAGGGAACCAACTGGTGTATCTGGGTGAGATGATTCAGGTTCAATAAGAACAAATTCAAAGAATTCAGGAATTTTCTTCTTAAGTACAATGATTTGTTATTCACTATTATTTCAATCTCTAGAGCTGGGTTTTTCTTTTTCAGTTCTTTGAGGCATTGAGAAGCATCAGTGACAAAAAGGCAATAATAAAAAACGTGTTATCTTTGGAGCAAGTGTGTTCCTCAGGGTTTGCAACCCAGTTTTCAAGATACAAGCAAGCATCTAAGGGTACTTACCTGAAACTGGTCTCACCAAGGACTCATGTTTTCATTATTGTTACATATATAAAATACATTCCTTTGGGAAAAAATAAAAAATAGCTTTTCACATAACTTCTTTAGAAGTGGGTGCAAGAGTTAAATGCACAAATAATTAACGTAGGGCCAGGACAGCCTTCTAGTCATTCTCCTGAGGAAATGATAGCTACTTCTCTAATCATCGCGACCCAGATCCTCCTAGTAGACATCCCTGCTGTGTTTTGCTGGCATGACTTTAGAAGTAGGCTGTCTGAGCAGAGACACGTCCCATTTTGTTATAGGGAAAATAGTGTGTGGCAAGAGGACAAGTTAGACAGCTGAGGACAGGAGCACCCAACCATGATCTGGGCCCACAGGCTCCTTTTGCACCAAAAAAAGAAGTTGCATGGGTTCTGTTTAAAAATTGGTTCTGCCTGATGGATGTGCTTATTTCAGTAAAGTTTTAAACTGCTTCACTGGCCCTGCTGCTCATGTTAAACTGGTTGAGAGAGAGAAACAACCTTCTGAAAAAAAAAAAAAAAAATGAAGTGGTCGTCTGTGTGAATTCCTGATATCATCTGTCCTTAAGCTCAGGCAGGAGCTGGTGCTGGCAGTGGTGGGCTGAACAGGGACATGCTGCGGGTCTTGGGGGCACTTCATCACTACCTGTAACATGGAACTGCACCCTTGACTGGCTTTAATTCACTGTGTCTTCTGACTTAGGTGGAGAGGTTTAAAATACCATCTCTAGCATGTTGTAGAAGATGCTGTGGCAAACCCTGCTCCAGCAGTCTAAGAAATTACTGGTCCCTCTGTCCCCACTCCATCTTCTGACTGTAGATGGCTGCCCTCACAGCAGTGGGAGCAGAAGAAAAGGTCTCTTAGTTAGGTGGAAACTGTCAAATGCTGACATCAAAATACCTTCATCAGCAGTTTAAGATGAGCAGCCAACATCCTTCCAAATCAGCTTTGGCACAAGTGCTCCTGCAATGGAAATAACCAGAGCTGAGGTTAAAGCTGTGCTCACACTCACTTTCTGTGTTCAAACTGGGAGGAGAAGACAGAAAGGGAAAAGGGGACTGAGTAGTCCCCATTGGAGGACATGCCAGTTAGCAGATACTTTTACTCTGTTATGGTTCTGGTTGTTCTGGGAGATGACTTAATAAATTATTTGCCTGAGCTTTTCCTTTAATGAGATTTTTTTATATATATATATAGGCTTTTCAGTTGACCTTAATGTTTTTATTACATGGAGAATTGTTATATACAATGAGTCAGATTAGTAGGAAAAATATCTGAGTAAGGAATTGGCTAATAGGGATATGACAGAAATTGGTGCTGAAAGTGGAAATGTTGGCTGGACGGAATTTACTAGAGAGATTCCTGTTGGTCTTCGGACCAATTTAGTATAATAGGCCTTTGGAATGAAAGAACTGTACTAATGAAATATGCTGATAACTCAAAGCTTGGGGTTCTAATCAACAGAAAGGAGGAGTAACATATCCCTTTCGTAAGGGGAAGGAAGAAGCTGGATTATCTTGCAAATCAGACAAATGGAAGTGGTGTGATAAGAGGAACAGAGTGCATAAAGAGGTGAGATTAAGAATTTGTCTGTTTGGTTTAGAAAAACAAAGTCTGAGAGGATTTGATTACTACCTGTCTGGAGGATAAAAATCAGGGAACCCTTAGGACTGTTTCAGTTAAAGGGCTGTCTTACTGTATAAACAGATGATCTGAAGGAGGACATACTGAGACTAGAAATGAGAAAAAAATCTAACAGTCAGAGGAGCAAAATTCTGCAGCAGCTTCCCAATGAGAGAAGTGGAGATGCTTACCTGGTTCTGCCTGTGTGCTTGGGTAATTTACAGAAGGTTCTGCGTGGTGGGGATGTTTGCGACAGTAGGAGACAGGGCTTGAGATGCAGAATTCAATGTTCTTTTTCCTGGCTGGGAATATCTGGAAAAAAACCCATTGATGGTATCATAAGTTCTGTTCATAAACTACTTAAGCTGTTTAATTCAGAGCATGATCTCCCCTCTTAATTCTGGTAATTTCATTAGGTTGCTAACAAAGTTGACGTTCATTTATCGCTGGCTTTCAAAATCAACGGCCTGTTTCTCTGAACTGAGAAAGGTCACACCTCTCTCAGCTGTTGTTGCAGGTCATGGGCACAGCTACTTCAGACACTGTGCCACCAGTATGCAGTGAGTCAGAGGTTTGCAACTGCTCTTTGCAGCTCAAAGGACTAAGGGTTTACCCAAGTGTCTATCACTAATCTTGTACTTGGGAAATGAAAGATTTCCATCGCTGGAAAATGTGCCGGGTGTCTGAGTATTGTAGACTGAGCCCACATGGCCACCAGGGCTCAGCAGGAGGCTGTTGGCACTGTCCCACTCGAGATGTGCTGACCCCTCTTCCTGTAGGGTGGAAGAACGTCAAAGATTTGTGAACTTCAAGCAGAGGCCTTGGATGTAGCAAGGTATTGCCAGTTGCCATGACAGGAGAGAACAGCCAGTTAAAATAACATGTGGATTAGGTTGGAGACTGTTTAGATCAGACAAACAGCATGTGTGATTTCTGGGACTACTCACCAGAGAAGTTGCAAGTTCCTGTGTCTGCCTGTGAGTGCAGTGGCTTAAAGAGGGAATAACAGAGCTTTGCTTATTCAGGAACAAATTCTGTTAGTCTTAGCTTTGTTCCTGACTTGATTTTTGAAACTCACCGACGTAATAATCTGAGCCCTTTAGCTGTATCTGGAACGATATCTCTGGGAACTCTGGTGAGCCACTGTTTCTGATGCAGCCCTTACCTACCCTTCATTCTGTATCTCTAGGCCTCTTCTTGTATAGGTAAAAAAAGTCTAAAAGGGTGGTCTGTGTTTTTTTCCAAGGTTTTTCCAGGCTTTTGAGTAGAAGGTGTGCTCTGATAGTGTTCTCATCCTAAAGATGATCCCCTTGACTTTCCATTTTTGTCATCATTTCCCCACACCTCACGCAGATCAATTCAAAAGGGTTTTGCTTGGTCCAACAACTGTGCACTCTCACCTGTCCCGAACAGCATCTCTGTGCATGCACATGTGTGCATATGTGCTGACTACAATGTTTAAGAGAGCTTTTGGTCAGAGAAATCTATGTTGGAATCAAAACATCCCTGGAGATGTACGCAATTCTGTTGCAATTCTTAATGGAGATGAAGGCTGGTTTTTCCTCTTGCCCATCCAGTGCAGCAGGTAGGCTATGAACAAGGCAGGCTGCTTGATATGCTGAGTGACAGCTATCCAGGGAGGTGGCATGACAACCTGTTATTTCTCAGAAATATCTATTCAGTGGAGTATGTCACATTTCCAGCCTTTCGCTCCATTTTAAAATGGAAAAAAGACAAATACAGATTTTTTCATAAGATGGATGCTTATAATTCATGCACACCTCTAATACTTGACATTTTTGTGAGTACTGTAACATGAAAATTAAAGTATTGTATTAGAAGAGGTTTTGTTGACTGAAGAAAATGAAACAATCTTAACACTTAATGAGCTCTGTTACCTCTGCAGCTCCATGTCTGTATTCACCTGAACGTTGCTGTTGAAACTATATTCTGTAATGCATCTTAAACAGCAATAAATGAAATTAAATACCTCTCAGGTGGTGTAAGTAGATGAAAACTTTCATTTTTGTAATTTATTTGGGACTCTAAATTAATGAACCATCTGTAAATTATATGTTTTCAAATTAAAATTGTGCATGGAATGAAAAGATTAGCACATTGAGGAATTCATAATTTTTGTTTAAAACCTATATATAGGATTATTTCAGGAGGGAGTGATGTTTAAAAAAACCAGTAATTTTCTGTTCAAGCTAACTGACTGGATCACTCTGATAGTTTGGTTCTCCACGTATTTCTGGTTACCTGCAGCCCTGGACAAGGCCCAACTCTGACTTTCCTACTTATGCTCAAGATCATTTTGCTTCTGGGTTTCTCTAGATGTATCCTGTTTCCTGCCTGGGAATTTTGTCAGGGTAACAGTTGTGGATTTTTCTACAACTCTTTGAAGTGTCCCACAGCCTGATCTAAACTGCCAGGTAACTGTCCAGCCCAGTGAAATCCAGTGTTTCCCGTGAGCCTTGGTCTCAGTGCCATACTTGTGGGTAAATGCAGATAACCTCCACATATCTGCTTCTGTCTTTACTGACGACTTCATATACTGGTGACTTTACTAATTTTTAAGTTTACCACTCCAAAACTTGCTGGGCAGGCCCACATAGACCCAGTGGGTCTGATGCTTTCAGGAAATGCCAGATTTATTGCATTTGCTGTAAGCAGGGGGTACACACGTATACCCAGAGAGTCCTGGCTTGTGCAATAACCTTCTTCACGGTTGTTTCTTGGTACAAGGGGACTCGTTTTGCGTAAGACCCTGGTTTGCAATGGGATGTTATTGGAAATTACTAACCTTCCTGGGACACTTCACTACTTGGTCGTTACTTCGAGGTAAAACCAAATGATGTGTCCAGTCTGTTACAAAAGCAAACACCAGTCAGGCTTCACGTGTGCTTCCAGCTGCATAATCACCTTCACTATTGCCTCTTCCTCTGGGTTGTGTAGGAGTCGTGTTCTTAGTCATCACCCCCTCTGACACATTAGGTAAATGAAACAGCAGCAAAGTGTACACAGCGGGGATACCATAGCTTACAAGACTTTAGCTTCAGCACTTCAGAAGTCATCTCTGACATCACGGCTGCTGTGGGGGTTTTTTGTGCATGTGCACATATGATGCAGCAGCCCTAGTGATTAGTGAGCTATGAACAAAGAAGGATTTTGCTCCAAATGCTCCCTCGAGCATTGTCGTAAATGCATCTCTGTTCTAAGCGCAGAAAGAAAGGACCTGATGGGCTTTGCTGTGCAACCTTAACAACTGTTTTATAGCTAGTGGCTTTATTAAGTTGCTCTGAATTTCTCTGATTTTTCTCTGCAGTTTTTAAGCCCTTCTGATAAGCGAAAGTTGGTGATGGGTCTCTTGGAGTAACTGTGGTGATTTGGCTGTAGAAATATACTTATTTGCTGTAGGACAGGCAGAGACATTCTGTTGCAACAGAACTGGGTAGGACCCGATACATCATGACCTATGTCCTGCTCAGCAGTGCTCAGTGCTGCTGGTATATGAGTGATTAATTAATGCTTAATAAGAAACTAGCAAAGACCATGAATGATCAGAAACAGCCCTAAAGTTGTTATTACAGTTTTACAAAGCAACAAACCTATGAGGTTTATTCCGTGTGCAGCTAAGTGCCTGAAATGTCATTGTAGCTGTCAGTCTTCATTCAAAAAAACCTGCTCTGACAGCTGTAGACTCAAGTATGAATTTTCTCCTTGAAAGGGAGTGAAACTTAAAGAAGGATAACAAAGGGCTTGGGGATCTGTAGTTGGTTTACTGTGAGGAGAAACGCAGGATTAGACCAGATATCGGGTCTGTTCTATCCAGTATTCAAGGCCCTTTAAATAGCAGCCAGCACCAAGAGCCCCCCATGGTGGTGTTAGGCACCTTGGCAGGCAGGTGTGGGTTCAGATTTGTATGAAAGTGTCAGTATGCTCAGGGCAGATTTGGTTAAACCCCAGAGCACTGGATCTAATATTGCTTCCAATTATTTTAACTACTCTCTCTGGTAATGCTAGGCACGCGGGTTGCGTGCCCAGTCCTTTGTCTTACTTTGTGGTTTGCCTCAACGACTTTGCGTGGAAGTGGAGTATAGAATATAGGTAATTAGGTACAGAGTTCTCCTCAATTCACGTATTTGGTTTTGGAAGAATCCATTGCAGCTCAGAACAACTTCCCTGTTCTACCCCCCTCCGACCCGCCGCCCCCAAAAAAAAACAAAAAACAACAACCAAAAAACCAAACAAACAAAAAAACCAACCAAAGGAAATGCACACACCTACAACTGTTGCTAGTCTAACAATAACAGACGCCAAGATCCTAGACAATCCTTTACCTCAAAGCATCTCTGTAGGGAATAGTGCTGCAGCATCGTACCAACAGTGTAGCAAAGCTCAGTGCAATGCTTTAGGGACCTCGTTTATTTTGAAATGAATCCAGTTTCACCTATTCTCCCTCTAAGAATCATGAGCACCAATGTGCATGTGTCCAAGTAGTCAGTCTAGTGTTCGGACTTGAAGATGTGTGCATCCAGGTGGCCTGCTCAGGTTTCCTTGCTGTGACAGAGAGCTCATCTCCTGGGTTCTTCATAGCTCAGTGACTGTGTGCTAGTTCTCTCTGTTCTCCTCCTTCTCTCCTGAGCTGCCATGATCTACTCACTGCCCTTTGTCTCCTGATCTGGGAGCCTGTCTGAGAAGTCGGTGTCCTGCAGATGTGCAGGGACCTTGGTGATGAGCTAGCCAAGATGCCACCACCACCTGCCATTCTCACAGCCCTTCCTCTGCTGCTCCTGTGCCAGACATTCCCTTCCATTCCCCCATCTGTACAGGTCTTAACTTGCCTATTACAATTGTGTACCTCAGTATGTGCCAGCCTGTCTGCAGTGAGGAGGCATCCAGCACTGAGGGAGGCTGTCACTCTCTGCAGTTGTGTCATTGCAAAGCAGTGATATAGCCAAGGTGCATTAAGATTCAGAGTGGGACAGCACGATCCTCTTGCCATTCTGGTGCAGACAGCTGGTATGAAGGATGCAAAGTCTTGATGCTGCATTCGTGTTGGCACAGTGGAGTGCAACTCTTGGGACAATCAAGCTCAAGCTTTGGTTGTACATTTCACCTTAGATTTCTCATTGTTCACCTTTTTTTTGCATCTGGGCAGGAACAACCTCAGATTCCAGTATAGGCTGGGGACAGACCTGTCGGAGAGCAGTGAAGGGGAAAGGGGTCTGGGAGTCCTGGTGGACAGCAAGATGACCATGAGCCAGCACTGTGCCCTTGTGACCAGGAAGGCCAATGGCATCCGGGGTGCATTAGAAGGGGCGTGGTTAGTAGGTCGAGAGAGGTTCTCCTCCCCCTCTACTCTGCCCTGGTGAGGCCACATCTGGAATATTGTGTCCAGTTCTGGGCCCCACAGTTCAGGAAGGACAGGGAACTGCTTGAGAGAGTCCAGCACAGAGCCACGAAGATGATTAAGGGAGTGGAGCATCTCCCTTATGAGGAAAGGCTGAGGGAGCTGGGTCTCTTTAGCTTGGAGGAGAGGAGACTGAGGGGTGACCTTATGAATGTGTATAAATTTGTTAAGAGTGAATGTCATGAGGATGGAGCCAGGTTCTTCTCAGTGATGCCCAATGGTAGGACAAGGGGCAATGGGTGCAAGCTGGAACACAGGAGGTTCCACTTAAACTTGAGAAGGAACTTCTTTACAGTGAGGGTAACAGAGCCCTGGAACAGGCTGCCCAGGGAGGTTGTGGAGTCTCCTTCTCTGGAGACATTCAAAACCTGCCTGGACGCCTTCCTGTGTGATCTTATTTAGGTTCCTGCTCCAGCAGGGGGATTGGACTAGATGATCTTTCGAGGTCCTTTCCCAACCCCAACATTCCGTGATTCTGTGATTCTGTGATTCCAATCTGTCAGCATTAATTTCTAACCTGTAAATGCAACTTCAGTGTTTTCCTATCTTCTGTATTCAGTGCCATTGTTTTGTTGCTATGATGTTTGTTGTGTTTATGGAGGTACACAGCTGGAGTTGCTCAGAGCACACGAGCCTGGTTTTGCTGCTGGCAGCACAGGTAGTGGTGCATTAATGGCCCCTGTTGCATCTCTCCAGTTGCTATTACAACATGTAAAACAGGACATGAAATGGATTATTTTTCTGCAGAAAAGGAGGTTAAGTTCCCTTGTACACAACATGGCATCTGGAGGCTTTTTCATAATACACAACACTAAAAAGCGCTTTCCTTTTGCTTATAAAACATCTACACATTGGCTTCATATTTGTATGATAATAGCACCTGGATGATGCTCAACAAAATCAAGGCCATAGCGTAGCAAATGATGCACCATTTCAGAAACAAAACCTAGCTAACATAGCAGAGCTCTATGGGAGGGGAAGGTAGTTTTATTTTAAAACAAAGCCAGTTTCACACACTTTCACCCACTCTCTCATACCCATGTAAAAAAAACCACCAAGACCGTGTCTCCAAGTGGTTTGTCTGGCATTCAGTCCCCAAGTCCAAGTCATCTGGCCAGGATTATAAATATCAAGGGATGCAGGTGAGTCCTCATCACCTCTCTTGGGTCCTTAACAGTTGTGAACGTTCTCTGATTTTGGATGTGACATTTGTACCTTGCTCCTTTTACCTTGTAGGAGCAAACAGAGATTGTGAGCTTTGGGCTCTCCATCCTACCCCACCTCCATGAGTCATCAGTAACACTGCTGATTTACTGATTGCTTTTTGTCTCCTTGTGTGGGTGTCTTACGTCTCCAGCTCTGGTCTTCATATCTTCCCACCTCAGCAGCCCACTCTCATGGACTGAAGGGCAATATTTGCTTGATAATGTCAGGCTGAAAGAAGGATAGCCAGAATCATCATAAAAGTCGCCCACTGCCTCAGTGACTTAATTGCTCCCTAACTGTAATTATGTGTATGCATAATTTTAATAGACCTAGAAATACTGATTAAATAGTTTTTAAAATATTAGGCCTAATAGTACCTTAATGAGGTGCAGAAATTATTTACCTTGTTTTACAGAAGAGGAAATTAAGCCATTATCCCAAACTAGGGGCACCAAAGTCTTGGTGCCCTTGCCTACCATGACACCTGAAAATAGACAGCATTTATCATGAGAGTTTCTTGCTCAAGCAATAGCATCACAAACATCACTGTAGTGTCTGTAATGTCTCTTACTTTAGCAGGATTAGGGAATCAAACTCTGCTTAATATTTTTAAGACTAACTTGTATATTTTAGTTATGTTAATAGGTCAAACGTTGTAGTCTCACTGGTAGGGAGATCTCATGGAGCAGGATTGAGACTTCATCTCAAAGAGGTGAAAGGGAAAACAGAGTGTTTTCCTAGGTTAGAATCTGGTAATGGATTAAATGAGGGAGAAAAATAAGATTTTTTTGAAAGAAAAACAGATACATTGAAAATATTTCTGACTCTCAGTCTTAAAGGCACACACAAAATCTGACATGATATTTTAATGCAGCTTTTATTAATCAGGAAATTATGCATTTTATACCAATGTGCTTAGAGCAGCAATGATTGTAAAGCTGCATGATATTTTATAGTAGAATATATATAGTAGAGCCTTGGTTTGTTTTGAGAAAATATTATAAGCTATTACAAAGGGGTTCTACTTTTGTGGCCTGATCAGGGGCAGAGGTCCTGGAAGTTACTTCATAATTATCTCTATTTCCAGGCAATGAAATAATTTATCGGAATATATAGGGAAGAAGATTGGTCTTACAGCTTTTTATATACTTATCTTGGGTTCTGTCACAACACTGTAAACAAAATGTACTTTGAAATTCTTTGTTGTCTCCCTTGCTTATTCCAAGGAGAGAGTTCATCGCTGTGCAGACAAAACCCAGCAGAGCTAATTCCTGGTGTCAGAGTCTGCCTGGTCATTCGTTCTTCCTTGTACGACTGGGCTGATGGTAATGCCGATGTCTGTCTGGTCATGGTAGGATTAGGGGCAACACTTGGGAGAGCAGGCACCGTTGCCCAGGCTGTGGTTGAGGGTGTTGGGACATGCACTGGCTCCCAGGTCATTGCTGCTTGGGGTGGAACGATTGTTCCCACAGAGACACAGCGTTTGCAGCAGTGTGTCCGGCTCAGGATGCAGGTCTGGAGAAATATGATGTGTGCTATAACTCAGTGCAGCCCAGTACATGAGTCCCCAGGAAGCACAGAGGTAATCAATCCATTGAACCTTTTCTTTTTCTCCAGCAGCATATTTGGAACATTCTGCAATGTTTCTTGTTTTCCTTTGGTCAAGTGGTTGATTTATATTTATAAAAATACATTTTATGGTGCGACATAGAATTACACTGAAAAAAATCTAGACCAAAGTAACAGTGTGGTTTTTAAAACTAAGCACTCTGAAGTTGGATGGCTGAAGATGTTGCAGCCCACCAGGCCTGCTAGTGGGATATGCCCTCACATACACCAGCTCTACTGGGAAGGCGGTCTTTGGGATTGTTTCATAGCCCACTTTTATCAAAAATCATCAGGATTAGTGAAATAAGTTTTCCTAGTGGCACAGAGAGATCTTCATAATTTAAAAGTTAAAAAAACCCCAAATAACACATTCCTTTCTGTACATCCACCTGCCCTTGTGTTTCCTTGGATTTTCTTGTAGAGCTGGGTTAGCCAAAAGCTGGGAATTAAGTTAGTTTGAATCATTTGAGCGTGAGTTGGGAAGTCCTCGGCTGAGCAAGTGAGTCTGCAGGCATGAAGGGGCCGCGACCTCCTGGAAAGAGGCTGTGAAGAACCACTCAGGAGGGGTAACTGCTTCCTCCAGAGCAGCCAAGTCCACAGAGTCCTCCTGAATGCCACCCGCTGCTTTATGCCTGGTGCCCACTCGGCCTGTTTTTCCTAGACTACACCAATTTAGAATGGGTGTTTTGACACACCTGATGTGAATGCATTAACCTCTAACTTCTAGAAATAGTCACATCTGTCCAGAAACTGGGTGCACAAAGTATAATTTGAAGCACTTGTGTGTCTGTGCACTCTATCAGTGTCTTCAGCAAGTTTTTTTTCTGAGGATTGAGTGCACAGTGTTTTTGAGGCAATTATGACTGTGTTGTCACTATGGAAATGTCAGACTGATACACTAACTGAAGCATTTAGAAAGCAAAGAACTATTTTAATTTGCTGGTGATAAAGCCATCGCTTTTCTTTAAGAGAGTCATGTCCTCTGTGAAAGTGCAAGTGCTGGTTCCCATGACCCCCTTCTCAGCATCCTTATTCTGTCCTCTCCTGCCAACATGGCCTCTGTCCCTGCACCCTCTGATCACTCCGTCCATCAGATCCTATGTGAAGCAGGTTTCCCTTGGGGGCCAGCTCCCTCTGAGAGCCCACAGCGGGAATGGCAGGAACTTCATTTGGGCTTCCCATGGGGAAACAAGTTGCTGAGGCTGCTCCTGGACAATTTAGCAGCTGTATTTATTTGTGTAAACCTTTTCTCTTTTTTTTTTGGAAGAGCAATATACAGCAACAAGATAGTCAACTCTAAACTTGCACAGTGTCTTTTATAATGATGGTTACACTCTGATCTTTTGAGAAAGCTACTGTGCATCCTTTTGCTTTGTGCAGGGTCTTTCATTTCTGTGCGTGGCAGCACTGCACATGGTTGTCATCGGGACCCAGTCTGTCCCCAGCGTACATTCTGTGCACCTCTGCACCTGCTCCTCTTGTGCATAGTCTCTGAGCAGGGAGAGCAGCAGCATTATTTGCAAGGTCTGAAATGTTTTCTTCTCTCTGGTGGTTATTGGCTGAGTATACATCAAGGTAGCCTTTTGGAAAGACTGGAAAAATCTGTGTGCCCACTGACTGTCCCTAATGGGCTAAGTTAAGTCTTCTCAACTTCTGAATAAGAGTTTCCATGGGAAGTTCACTGTGATCTGACTGATAGGCTTGGCTGCTATAACTTTTTAGCCTGCATTTCTGAAGCAAACAAATACGGTATGTGTATGTTGAAGTAACTAACACAGATCTCCTCCTGAAGAAGCAAGGGTATTGAGCAAAAACTTTGTATGAAAGACCCAGTATGTACTCAGGATTCCAAGACTGCACCGTGTTAGAAATCCTACTTTTGTTAGGTTGACGTTTGTGTAACCAGTGTGCGCTTGGAATCCCTTGCAGGAGAGCCGATGGAACAAGAAAGCCACACGATGAACTGTGGTACAAAAACTGCTGCTCTGGAAGCGGGTTTTCACTGCACCTTTACATACTGCTTTTAAGACACCTTTGGGAAGGTGGCTGTGTCCAAATTACATTTAACAGCTCTACTTTCTGTGTTTTGAGCTCACTGGTGATGATTTCACAGTGATTACTTCTTGCTTACTTGAAGCTCTAACATGTTCTTGCTGCTGTTGCATCCGCGGACCTAGCGCAGCAACCGCGACCCGCGCTGCGCTCTGTCAGACACGCTCGGCAGCGCTCGTCTCTGAGATTTATGCAGAGAGATGTTGGAGGACGTTTTCCTTGCAGAGACCATGCAATCCCAAAAGATGGAGAGACGGTGAAATATGACTTGAGAAGAAAAAAGCCCAGCATTTCAAATCCCACATTTAATTTGGGAGCTGGCAGTTAGTAAAAGGACCCATCAGATTGGAAACTGAACAAATGTGCTATAATAATTAGTGAGAAACAAAGAATATGGGACTCCTGAATACTGTCTTAATTAAAATCATCTTTCAAAGAAGAACAGTAAATGCGTGCTATCTTGGCAACCCTGAGAGGAATATTAGTAGCAATATGAAGTAGAAACTCTGACAGTCACCTTTGGATTGGAAGAACAGTTCAAATTGGTGGGCACAGTCAGATATGCCCTTTCCAGATCCATGTGGAGCTGTAACAAAGTTACTTCCCTGCTCCCAAAAGTTCCTGATTTCTCAGCTCAGTAATTGAAGTCGTGGGCACTTAACACTTCACTGTGATAAATTGGCTTTGCTTAAATCCCCCAGCTGAGGGGGTGCCTATTTCCAACCGAGCTGAGGTAGCTAACAGCTGTGGCCAGCAGCTTTTAAACAGCTCTCACTTGATTGCTTATAATTGCCTAATTATAGTTTGAGTCAACTAAGAATTATACTTCTATTTAAACTGTCATTAACTTACATTGGAGTTGGGGCTGCTGCCTTCTAAATCAACTTTTTTAAACAAGAAAAAACCCTGTATTCCTTTTATTCTCTAATGCTGCTAAATCAGTTTTCATAAATTGCAATATTGTGCATTAAGTCAGAAAAAACACTGGCATCCAGAACCAAGATCCTACAGCAGCTTCTCTTTCATTTGTTTCATCAAAAATTGGCAAGTGTATGAAAGAAAATATTTATCTTTGTTGTTTGTGATTCCAAGGCCCCCCCTTGTCTACTCCTCCGGACTTTTTCTTCATTTTTGCTGTCAGTCATCAAGACTGTGGCTTTATGAGCCTTTGCTGGCTGACTAGTTGCTGGGGTTGTTTTGTTTCTGCTTTCCAGGGGTCCTGGATTCAGGAGCCTCCAGCTTTGAAGCGTTGGTGCTAGTAGGAAGCCTACATCAGTTTTGTCATGTCTTTGTCCAAAGGCACCCTGGCAGCTCAGGGCCTTCTCTGCTCAATTGCTGCATACTGACCTGCCCTAAAACCTAGATGTTTGGTTTATGTCACCGTTGGTAAAATAAATCCATGCATGTTTATCCAATACGATCTTGTTATACTTTAATAATAATTTCTGCTTTTCCATTGTCCTCAAGACTGGTGATACTGTGGGAACTCACTGATGTGACGTGGCGAGGTGGTAAGAATTATGTTGTGAGAAAGCCCCATAAACATACAATAATTGTCATATCCATTGCCTTTTGTTAGCTGAAGGCTTGGCTTGTGCAGTTATATTCCTCAAAGAATGTTTGTGTCATTGTTTAAATACACACACACATATATATATATATTTATGTACGTATATATTTACGTGTATAAACCCAACCTTTTGACTTGGGGCATACTTTGAGATGACAACAGCTATGAAGGTTTGAAAACCACATAAGCTGGAGCATCCAGCTCTTTCATAATCGTGAATTCAGGTCTCATCTCAGAAATGCTGTTAGCTCGTGGTTGCCGAGAAGTCCCAGGTGAATCACTGCTGTCAGCAGCAGAGCAGTCCAGGTTGGTTGAGGAGGTTTTCTGTTTCTGCTGCCTCTGTGGCAGAGGCAGATGTGGGAGCAGGGAGCGAGCAAGAGCAGCTGAGGACCTTGGTGGCTTTCTCTGGGACGAGACAAAGTCTATGACGGGAGGAGAAGAAATCATTCAAGAAGGACTGGGTTGGTAAGGGGAACAGTGGTACCTGAAATACAAAGGTGTGTTTGTGTCAGTAATTTGCCTCTGCGATAAAAATTGAGGGAGCGGAGGTTGCCTCAGAGCTGGACACATCCCCTGAACTCGAGATACATTACTGCACTGCATCCCACAATACATATCATTGAAGTAATGCTTGTCAAACTGGACAGTAATCAAGGAAAAAATACCATTTACTGGGAATTTAACAGGTGTGAGATTTGTTAATACGCAATGAGCAAGGCTGATGTTGTAGCACTTAGAAATCCGTGGAAAACTGAGTGAATCACTGTAACTGTTAATACGTTTCCGAGGAATCTCCTCTATGCCTGGTAAGAACCTTTCTTTTATTAGTTTGAGACCATCAGAACAGTTTATCTGCCCTGTGGGGGTTATTACCATATGCCAAGAACATCAAGATAACATCAGGAAAACAGAGCAAGAAATAATAATTTAGGGACTGAAATGTAGTGGCCTCAGGGGAACATGTGGACTGGTGACTGGATAGGGTGGTAAACCAAATATTACTGGGGGTTTTCTTTCCACATGGCTCCGTGGCCAAGAATGCCATTTAACTTCCCTGTGCATGAGTCCATAATGAAAGTATTCATGTTTCTCTATCTTCAGTGTGTGTCAGATCTCGGTTAGGGAAAGGCTTTGGGATACTCCAGTGGAAGATACTGAGGATGTGAAAGGCTTATCATAGTATCTGAGCCACAAATATCTCCATTCACAAAAAGCTAGCATTGGGTTGACCCTGTTTCCTGAATGAAGCAGTGCTTTACTTTGTTAACATATTGCCCTTCTTTCATTCAGAAAGATTTTTCCTTACCAAAAGAGTGCTTTTATGAAAGGAATATTTATGAATGAGCGTCCTAAATTATATTTATTCCATTCCACCAACCTCATTGTAAAATGAGGTTCTGGCAGAAAACATGTCTGTATTGCTTCAGTCTGTGTCATTCATTTGGACTACAGGATTTTTACAACAGGGAATATCCCTGACTATATGCACACCACGTATCTTTCCCGAGTTCTTCATGTGTTGCTTTAGTATACTAACCACCTGGAGGATCAAAACAAAAGGATTACAGGAAGAGAGGGGTTTGAAGGTTGATGTCATATCTATTCACAGATGTATATATAGCCTGTGTTACTGCTAAATTCTTGTGGCTATTTTTACAGATAAATCTTGGGCTACATGTAAGCAAGTTGACTGATAATACTTCTAGCAAGAACAAAAAAGTAACTGTAACTGCAGTTTTAACTGCAATGGATTGGTATGCATTACCTTCCTTTATACTACAGCAAAATATGGCATCTGTGAAGAGTAGTTAAGAAAATGAACTAATTTGTTTACACAGACATAATAAAAAAGAAGACTAGTATCTTCACATTTAAAGGAAATTTCTATAAGTGACAATGGAAGCGTTTAGCGAAATGGCGTAATATTAGCGTGATCGTAAATGTAGTGACTGGGACAGGCTGGCATGGTTGTAGCTAAACTTGGGTTTAAAAGCTCCTTGTTTTTGCAATTAGCTGTGAAAAAACACAGTGAAGGAAAGGAAATAATGTCTGGACCTTCTTCTGTAGGTGGGTGTCTGGGGTTTTTTTCTATCCATGAAGCAGCTGAGAACAGAGGATTCGTCATTTCTGTCTTCTCATTCAGAGTTTGTCCCATTATAACTGTGTGATTTAAGAGAGAACAAAAAAGATACTAAAAATTGCTTAACCAGTCCAGAAATTAAGTATTTAAGCTGTACATTTTCCATTTTGGAAGCCACTGCAAAAAAGCATTTAAAATGTCCTGTGTCTGGCCCACAAAAAATGTGGGAGCAAACTCAAATTTTGCCACTGCATTGACATAAAAAGTAACCCCGGGTTTCAGCAACAGGTCATGACAGCAAAACTGTTGTCACAGAGGCCAGATAGACTTTTTGAGCAGAATTTAGGATGCCCACTAACTCTACTTGTTTGAAAGCTGAATATTGATTTACACTTAATCTGTCTCACAAGAAAGCTCAACAAACGTCCATATTCACTAATCAGCTGAAAAATAAGAAGGTATCTTTATTCTAGATATGTCTTTAAAATTCCTTCGGTCGTTGCCTGACATTGTGAGAGTGTTGCTATTTCTGTCCTGATTTTTTGGGATATTCTTTTAATACCAATATGACAGAATCCAGCTGAGTATGGATGGATGGATATCTGATAGAAGTGAAGAGCTGAAGAACCTTTATTTAAGAATCTGTTACCTCTACAATTCTGAATGTTTTTTGCCAATCTTTTTATTTAAAAGCCAGAAATGCAAAGCCTTTGGTAAGGGATATACTGTTAGATAAATAAAGTGTAGGGTTGGTTGACGTTAAGATACCTCCATGGCTGTTTTTTCTTCTCCAGGTCCCTTGTAGTGTCCACCTGCTATTGAGAACCAGAGTTTTTAATTTCTGAGTTATATTTTTGCTCTTCTCTACTCTACTGGGGCACTTTGGAAATGTAATTTAATGTAATGAGTCACAAGTTCAGTTTCACCACATGAAGATCAGGTGAAAACAGCTATCGATTATGCCAAGGGACATTGTCCCACTCATCTCTCCAGCTCCCTGGCTCGTTTCCCCATTTCAGTCAGGGTAAGTCACCTTACACCAGAGATCTGGAAGCAGTGTTTGGGCTTGACTAATTCCTGTGTACTTTTCAGAGTAGGCCTGCCTGGTGCTTACTTTTAAAATGAATTTGCAGATGTCAGCTGAGCTCTGTTGCAGCTGCTGGATAATACCTGGAGGGCGAAGGCTTGAGCAGCATGCCAGAGCCGCAGGTCACTCCAAAGGATCCGCTTCTGCTTCAGTGGAGCTATTAACCTCTTGGTGGTAGAGAAGCACGGTCCTGCTTGTTATCAAAGAGAGGATCCTGGTGCTTCATTGCAGGTGGGCCCAGAGGAGAGGAGGTGCTGGTAGTCTGTTGGAGTCAGCATGGTGAAAACAACCAAGAGGGGTCCATTATGGAATGTATCTGGGACCTTCAAGTGTCTTGTTTTCATTACACATTTCAGAAACACAAATTAAGAACTGTTTGGGTTTTTTTTGCATTGCTTAAGAGGGAAATGATATAACTTTTCTCTGCAATTGGAAATCTCCGAGTGTGGCCTAGGTTACACAAGCTAAATGGCCTTCTTAAGGTCTGTGTCCTTGACAATGTACTTGCAATGCTGTTGTTGATTTATGCTCTCGTTTGTCCTGTTCTACACATGTAAATATTTTCTCAGGTATTTAAAAAGCCACATTCCAAATATCCATCCCTCACCCTTCTATTTATACAGAATAATTCTGTTCAAAAATTTCAGCTTGAACAGAGCAGCAAACAATAAATAAATCACATATCCAATAATATATCCAGCAAAGAGCCTATTTGTTGAATGAATACATCCATAACAATTTTACAGAATATTGCCACATCAAACCCCTCGCTGGTACTCCACCTCTTCTCTCTCCAGCTTCCCACTACATTTAATAAGATGTCAATAGACTTGAGCTAAAGAGTGTATTTGGAAAATAACACTGACAAAATTAATGGACACCAAAAAAATGTCCATGAATATATGCATGTTTGATTGCAAGCCTCAGAATTGTCCTGGTTTCTGGAAGGTTCCTGAGCTGGAGCCTGCAGTACCATAGATCTTCCCTGGGATGCTGGGTGTTCAGTGCAGACAAGTGTCGTGTTGTCTGGGTGCAATGATGAAGAAGGCATTCAAGCCACAGAGCAGACTGCTGTGGCTGCTTTTCAATTGCTGCAGTTAAGATGAGCAGGCCAAGTCAATGTAACATACTGTGTGGAGATGGCTGGCACGTTGCTCTGAAAATAAGATCTGTAGCTTTTGAGTATAAATTATTCTGTGCAATGTGAATTGCATCTGCCAAGTCTTATTTAAAAGGCACAGCCTGAAAGCGTAGCAGCAGGAAAGAAATGAGAATGTCCTCTTAGCTCCGAAGTCTAAACAACAATTTAAACTTCTAGTAGTGATTTGCTGCGGAAACATTGGAACATCCAGCAAATGGGTTTATTCCACTTTAGCTGGAAATGCTGGTATTTGCCCAGTTGAATGATTGTTCCATGTGCACATAAGTCTAAGCCAGTGTAAAATCAGTCTAGGGCAACACTGGCCATGTTCTGCTTCACTTTTTGAGAATACGTTCAAGGAATTCATGAGTTTACTAACCAAACAGTTCAGCTTTAAAATTAGATTTAAAAAAAAATCCAAATATATATATTTTTTACTGAAAAAAAAAATACATGCTCTAAGTATCTTTCCATATAACTCATCTGAATTCTCCCTTTCTCCTCTTTACATCACAGCCATCCAAATAAGGAGTTAAGTGCTGTGTCCACATTGTCTAGGAAATGGGATCATAGAATCATAGAATCACAGAATGGTTTGGGTTGGAAGGGACCTTTCAAAGTCATTTAGTCCAACCCCCATGCCGTGAGCAGGGACATCTTCAACTAGATCAGGTTGCTTATAGCCTTGTCCAGCCTGACCTTGAATGTTTCCAGGGATGGGGCACCTACCACCTCTCTGGGCAACCTGTTCCAGTGTTTCACCACGCTCACTGTAAAAAAATTCTTCCTTATATTTAGTCTAAATTGGATGCAGAGATGCTGCTGCCCATGTTGCCTCCAGATGCTGCTTGGGTTTGGCACTTTTGGATAAGACTGGTCTGCTTTGGAGGTGCAAGTAGGACTTCCACATCATCAGCCACCACATCATATAAATGTACCTGCTTTTCCCTCTGCCCTCAGCTTTCGCTGTGCCGAGCCTCGCTCCCCGTGCACGCTGCCATAGGCACAGGGCTGGCGAAGGGAGGGGAAAGCGTTGGTGGGGAGGAGACCTCCATTTTTCCTTATCCTGTCCTTTTTCTTGCTCTCTTTTTGCTTTGTGTAACGGGAGGACAGCTTGTGGCATGCCAGGGGCTGCCAGGACACTTGACCCACTCTCAGCCTGCCAGCCAAAAACCTCCGCTGTGCTCAGCGCCTTGTCAGGCACAGTGCTTCAGGCCCCTTGTGGCAGAGATGACGTGTGGCTGTGTGTTTGGAGAGGGCCCGTCACAACAAGGTCCTCTTCTTGGTTACACATCTGCTGTCAGCGTGATGCTGACATCCCACCCGCTGCCAGGGGCTTACTGAGGGGAACAAAGAGGAGCAACAGCTTTTGGGGTGGTGTACCTGCCATGGCAGCTCCCTCCTCCCCACATCAGCTGGGCTCTGCCTGCCTCCAGCAGAGAGAAGCACCTGTGTCCATGCATCCGTGTTTCTTTTTCCCCAGTTTAATGATCTCATGACCCCTGAAGGAGATGCTGCCATTGGAACAGGTATTTTTTTTTGCGGTGGCACGTGTAGCTTTTGGCACCATCTGGGCAAGTACAGTGGTGCTTACAGAGTATTGGACACATTTGCTTTCTCCTGTTGTGCTCCATTAAGGTAAAAAAAAACAACTCCAAGGAGCACTTTGGTAATTCTTATATAAAAAGCAGATGCCTACAGTTGGTAGCTCATGAGTCTAAATTAACTCTGTGGTAAGAGGCGATTATTCCGAGAAGGGGTCTCAGGGAGGCAGATAGGGCCGGCTTCTTTGGAAACCCTGTCAGTGCCAACACCAGCTGATAAACACATCAGCTTCTGGCAGGGGAGGGAAAGGTGGGGTATGGTTTGAACCATGGACTAGTTTTAGCAAAAATGCATCTTTTTTTCTTACTCCTATTCTTTGTACCATGGTACTGCCATTATATGGAATGGGATTTTTGACCTACTGATAGGCTTGCAGTGTCCATATTCACTAAAAAGGAACAAGTTAAGGGGATGTGACCACAACTTCGGTGCAGCTAAGGCTGACTGCAGCATGGAGTCTCTCATATCTACGGTGAAACGTAGCAAAACATTTTAGAGTGTTAGCAGAAATCTGCAGTTACAGTACAGCATTCTGCCAGTCAGACTCTTGAAAAATCAATAGCAAGGTATGCACTCATTTTTTTACAGAGAAGGTTACAATTTTCTTACAGCAACAAAATTAGCATTAAGAGCTGGCTTCACATAGGCATTTATAAGCTGGCATGAGTCATCAACTTGAAAAAGAGTCTGCCTAGGTAATTAATTTTCTCTGCGTTATTGTAGGTACCTTGTTATTCACTCATGTGTTTTTTTAAAGGATCCATTTAAAATTTGTTTTAACCATAAGACTTTGGGCTGAATTTAATTTGAATAGTTCTCTTCAGTATGGCTTCCAATCGAGGAGATGGTGGAAATTCAGTTTTAAATTCATGAGAGTCTTGCGCCTTAAGTGCTTGCCTGGCATCGAGTTGATTTGCCACAGAAGACCAACCCATGTGTGTGATCTTTTGCAAGTTGTTCCCTGCTTCAGCTGCCATCTTTAAAATGAGGCTAATTATATTCATTGTAGAAATGTCCTGGGAGTTGGAAGTCTTTATGAAGAAGCCCAGTTTCATGATGGCAGAGATTCCCTGAGCAGTGATCTGAAGTGTTGCATGTCACAAAGCTGTGATCTTGCAGGGGTGGTGGAAATGCCGTTGTACCCATGTGGAGAGAGCCAAGTCATTTACCTTGTTCTTCTCAGGCTGTGGCAGTCAGGAAACCAAGCACAGGCTTGCACATAGCAACCACCTATTTGCTTCAGACTGACATCCCTTTGGAAATCTCAGCTAGGGACACTCCTGAAGTGTTGGGAGATGCGCCAAAACTAAGACACCACTCCAGAGCCCTCTCCTCTCCACCCTCATTATTGATTGTCTTGCTGATACTGACACGTAAATGAGAAGAGGTTCAAAATAGGGGGCAGAATGAATTGGATCTCACAAGAAACAGCTCATCAGGTGGTGTCCAGTTGATGCTGAAGGTCACCTGAGTGCTGCTGACAAGGAGATACATAAACATAGTCCATGCACGTGAGGCAAATGAGAAGTTAGTTTGCATCCCTGCAAACCCCTCTTTTGACCTGTGTTTTGATGTGGTCTAGATGATGCCTGTCAAATTGTGCTGGTGTAAAGCTTCTGAAGGCTTTCACTGGCATTGCCTTATGACCACAGGTGCACAACAGCATCTGCAAATAGGCAGCAGATTCAAAAATGGGCTCTGTGCTGCTGAGCACAGCACTGATGGACATACTGTGTTGAGCCTCAAGAGTACAATAGTGAATTTTTGGGATATAAGAAAAGCAGATTTATGGATTCTCATGCAAACTACAGTGCCAGTGAATAAAAACAAAAAACACATCTACAATAAAAATGCTTATGTTACAAAATCCATCCTTACAAAAATATATGCTTTATGTCTTAAGTTACTGACTTGGGAACATGCTTTTTAGTAAACATATTTTTTAATGCTTGGATGTGTATTTTAATGGCATATTTTGGACACCGGATATTTATCTCTTGGGGAAAAAAAAAGTTATTTAGCTTACTGAACTCTTGAGTAATCAATTGGTTGCCATCTATAGATAAATGTATTCTAAAATGATGATTAATATGTTTTACAAGTGTTACTGTGAGAGTCAGTTTGGAACAGCTTGAATACTTAATGTGATAAGAAACTGTGATCAGTTGCATGATAATGTAATGTTTTTCCTAAGTTCGTGCTGTATAACTTTTCTGGAACTTGCTTTCCTCCAGGAAAAAAACAGATAGTTTCTGTCTGATATTGTTTTGGCAACAAGAAGACATCAAACTAATCAAACCCTTTGGTTTCTGTTGGATTTGTTGGATTTGGTTCTGTTTTACATAATGAAAGAAAAGGGATTGTTTTGGGAGAGATTCCTGGAAAAGTCTAAGTGACAGAAGCATCGAAAGTCAGCAGTGCTTGTGCTTCTCCCACCTGCACTGGCTTTGGGACAGTATTTCTAGAGCTGACCCATTCCATTTGACCATGTGTTGTGGACCTGAAAGGCACAGGAGCTCCCCAGTTCCTCGACATCCTAGACAAGCAGACTGAATCATTATAAGCAAATTTGTTTTCCAGACTTGTATGCTTCTTAAGACATTGCTGCTGGAAAAGGCCTCTGGATGAGTGGCTTGGGTTGTTAAGGAACACCAACTTGGGAGCAATATGCTCAGAAAAACTCCTGGAAAAAACCTATCCCAGCCAATATATGGCTCAGATGCCAAAGTATGCCACAAACCCAAGTTAAATAAAACTTGAAATCTGTTTCTACTGCTGATTGATAGCTGCTCGCTAGGTATCACAATTTTGTCCTTCTCCTTGGATTTACTCTGTTTCATTTTTGAAAACCCATTTTTCAACATCATCTTTCTTCATCTTAAAAGTAAAAGGTATCAAAAGAGAAGTCAGTGGTGTTCCTTACTTTCCTGGGTGTCCAGTTGTTGAAGAAATGCAGACTTGAGAAACCATCTAGTGAATCTGCCTGGGCAAGAGCCTGACTTCTGTCTGGCCTCACCTGTGGTTGCTGTCCTCCTCACAGTTTTAGCGTAAGAAAATGGTCTCAGTCCTTGCCATATTAGCTTAAACACCTGATGGAGATGAACACGCAGGAAAACAGCAGGGTGGTTAAATGTTCCCAGTAGTGTGTTGCCAATGGGCTGCCTTCAATGATACCCACCTCTGTATTCCACCAGATACTCATCAGGGAAAATACTGTGTGGTCTCTAGCTGCAAAGGCTCAGTGCTGAACCAGAGGACCTGCTTGCAATCACAAATCCTCTTTTTTCTTGGAAATTAAGCTGGTGGCTTTTTTTTTTTTCTTTTTGAGCATTTTTTTTCTTCCAAAGGTAGAGCCTGTTTCTCCAAAGCCAAGGGTGAAAACAGGCACAAGTTGAAGGTTGAGAAAAATTCCCACCATTTAAAACAATGCTTAAATGTTCTTTCAGGACAGAAGAAATGAAATTAATTTTGTTAAAACATCTTAAAGCTGGTGGGAATACAGTCTCTGATTCTTGGCAACTGTGCTTCTCTCTCAAGCTATCATTTTTAGAGGCTCACCCTTTTTCTGAAATACTTTCTAGGCTAGACACTAATTCCTCTGCTGGCTTCTATTTATCTATCTCACTTATTTATTTTCCTTTCCTTTGCTCTGGAGGAAGGGAGTGTCCGTTTCAGGTTCTGGTTGCTTTTTCAGTAAACTATGGGTTTATGCTGTTTGTGCAGCACCTGGCAGAGAGAGGTCTCCTCTGCTCACACCTGGGACTCCCTGGTACCACAGCAGTGCTGAAGGAATTGTGCTGCCCTGGGAATGTCACGGGTGTAAGGAGTTGGGAGAGGATGGTGACTCCGTGTGTTTTCAGGTCTCTCTGGCTTCCAGGCAGGGCTGGTGAAGGGATCCCAATTCACAGTTGTTCTCCACTGCAGGAGGGGAGGAAGAGGTGCTGAGAGGTGTGAGCTCCCCAGTGAGGACTCGAGAGAGGTGGGAGCGGGCTGTAGAGAAGCACCATGCACAGGCAGTGGCCTTGGGGGGACCAGCAGCCACACAGACATCTCCCACATGGTCTGGGCTCGAGGTCTCTCTTACATTAAACAAGTCAGTGTTCAGAAGGCTGTGTCTTGGTATACAGCTGCTGCTGTGGCAGCCTGCTCGGTAATTTTTTGGGGGATAGCTTGTTGCAGTTGTTATCCCGCAACGTCCCGTCCGGTCGAGGCGGCACAGAGACAAACACACACCCCGTCTCTGGGCCAATGAGCACTGACACCAATATGAGGATGCTGCAAATGGCGTTTAATGCTGTACGACACAGTACTATATAGAGTGGGTTCACTATGTCACTTCCACCTGCTTACATCACAGGCTAAGTGCTATTGGCTACTAGCAGAGAGAGAGGGGGGTGTCTTACCTTTCCGTACAGCCCGATATCTTCCGGCCGCCAGACCTTATCTTACTACATAGCTTGAATATGAAAAGTGTGAAAAGTCCTTTTACTGTCTTATATTTTAAGGTAAGACAGAGTGATTCCCAAAGGTAGTCTGGCAGGGAAAGAATTGCCAATAAAGAAAATTTTGCTTCCTGCTTAGAGGGGAAATTTGCATTGCCTTGTCTCCTTTTCCATATATATAGAGAGAGATGTATACAAGCACAAAAAATATTTGCTTTTGTAATAAAAAGGTTTTATTTGTTCACCATACTTTAGTGTCTAACCAACGACTTTTATTTGAACCACAGAATCGTTCTAAGATGTGCACTGAAGTTTTGGTCAGCTATACAGGTTGCAGTCTCAGTTATTCACACTGCAGAAAGACAGGCTGTCTTCCTGCCTCCCGTATGTGCCTAGAACCATCCATGGCATCAGTTTGGCAAGAAGCAGTTTTGTCTGGGGAGCAGTTTTGATGCCTCTGAGCTTTTTTCATCGGAGTAATTTTTTGTCTCCAAATACAGCTGTTTATACTGCAGTTCTGCAGCACATCCAGCCTTCTCCATGGGTACTAGCTAGGGGAGAGAGTGTAAAAATGCAGTTTTGAGAGAGTTTAATGCAGTTTTGTGGAGGGACCTTTGATGCATGACCACAGTCAATGGAGAGGACAGAAACAAAATGTCGTGAATGATGTGGCCGAGGTTTGGCTAAATCTGAGCTGGATCTTGGGTTGTTTGGTCTCATTTTTCTCTACTTCATACTTCTCTTCTTTGCAAGTTATATTAAAAACCCCTCACTTTCCTGTGCTTGCCTTCTCCTCAAAAGGCTATGTGAAGAACTCTGTGTGACGCCAAAAGCAATATTAGTTTTTGGAATCAGCTTTCAGGATGTGCTGAAAGTTGTGTAATCAGCACCTTACCTCTCAGGAAGACTGGGTGCTTTACTCTCCTACATCTCACAGGCATGCAGGGCCTGGGAAAGTTGTTTTTTTCGGCTACTCAAGAGACCTGACTAGAGAATTAAATGATCTGGAAGGATATCAAAAGTTTCTCCACCAAGGGTTCAAAGCTAGGCCCATCTTGACATCAGACTTTTTCTCCAGGCTATAACAATATTTTGTGGAAGAAAAAAAAGAGTCAAATGAAACTTTAAAAACATAATAGTAACTGGAAGAATACAGTAGAAAAATGCTAAATAAGGTTATGATTTTTTGTTAAAACATAAGGGAAAAGCAGTAACAGCATAGTGATAAGCACAGAAAAAGAAACGTGCGCAAGCAGGGGAGTGAGCTGTTGGTAGTGCTGCATCATCCACAGGAGAGCTGTGATTCAGGATAGGGGCTTCCAGGTGATCAGAAGCAATGTCTTGTGTTCTCAGCTTCAAAACTCTGTTCCCTCTAGAGACTACAATGCTGCTGTCCTAAAACAAATGTGCCTTCAGAAAGCCCCTTAACATGATGTAGTCATGTTTTTATCTGCATTTGGTGAACTGAAACGGGAATGAGTTACCATAATGTCCTGCCTGAGAGTGTACGGTGGTGCAATTTCAATTTACTTTGAAGTATGGGGGAGAAACTGGGGGTGGGGAGGAGAGGGGTCAGGTCCAGAAGCTGCTTCAGATGTTGTTCAGCTTTCCTTGCTGCAGGTGCTGCACCCCGCGTCTGAGCAGCAAATGGATGGTGGACGTCAGTACCTATTTCATCTCCTTGGTCCATGTGAACTGGAGCTCTGACTCTCAGAGATGTGGTTTCTTTTTAGATGCTTCAAATAATATTTGGGTTTAGATTATATTTATGAAGCATCTTGAAGTCTGCATAAGATAGGTCATTCAGGCCTATGCATGTGTAAGCGACTTGTCTTTCCTATTCAGCAGCTGCCTAAGCAAGTTTTATGATTAAATGTTGTGTGCTTTGGACTGTGGGTGCACAGTGTGAGAGGTTTGGCAGCAGTGCTGGATGTCCCGCCCCTGGCACTGCATTTAGAGTGGTGTAAACTGGTGTAGAAGTGGGGTTTCATAGAATCATAGAATGGTTTGGGTTGGAAGGGACCTTAAAGATCATCTAGTTCCAACCCCCCTGCCATCAGCAGGGACACCTTCCACTACACCAGGTTGCTGAAAGCCTCATCCAGCCTGGCCTTAAACACCTCCAAGGAGGGGGCATCCACAACTTCCCTGGGCAACCTGTTCCAGTGTCTGACCACCCTCACAGTGAAGAACTTCTTCCTAATATCTAATCTAAACCTCCCCTCTTTCATCTTAAAGCCATTTCCCCTTGTTTTGTCATTAACTGCCCTTATGAAAAGTCCCTCCCCAGCTTTCTTGTTTACCTTTGATACAGCTGGGACCCAGTTCTTGGGCATCAAGAAGTCCTTAACCCTGGTGTTGCCACTGGCCCACTAGGCTTATGAATTGCTGAATGCATTTTACAATGTGGTATGTATAGCACAATAAATACTAAGTGGCCAAACTTGACTTGAGAACAGCTTTTTATTCAGCCAGGATTCCTCCTCCCTTTGCATGGTTGCTCAGAAAAGGTTAGTGGGGCTGAAGTGCTCATTCATGCTCCCCAGAGACTGAGCTGGGGCTTGGTGGGACAAGCAGAAAACCGGTGCTGGTGCTGAGAGACACCCAGCTGGAACCATTCCCTGCTCCTGGCCCCCAGAGCTCACACCAAGCCAATGTTTGTGCAGGGCTGTAATGAGGAAAAGCAGTGTATTGTTTATTACTCATAATAACAAAATCCTGAGTCTCCAGATAAGCAAAACATAATAGAATAAGCTAGACCTGGAGATTGGGACTGGAGCGTCCCGAAAGGAGAAGCAGAGCCATGCAGATGATATGATAAGGGGCAATACTGTCATGTGTTTCTGCTGAGATCTCCTCTTTGTAAATGGGTGAGTAAACAACCCAGGGAGCTGCTGGCCAGTTTATCTCACTCCAATATCTAACATAGCGTAAAGCAAATAAAGAGATTATTGTCTGATGGCAACAGGTTGATATACTGTGGGGAACGTGGATTTTTAGAAAACAGAGGAAACTTCGCAAAGCTTGTAAATTTTTGAAGCAACCATAAGCTTTTTAGTAAGGCAGTTGATGTGAAATTCAGACTGATATCACCAATTTGAAACTGAGTTTAGGAATTAAGACATTTATGCAAATACCTTTGTGTCAAGGGTAAATCTGTATTTAATTTTGTTTGTAATTTGCTTTCATGAATGACCTGGAATTTTAAACCAGATGGTTATCGCAATTTGTGAAAGGTTACAGTTTTGGAGCACTGAAATTGCCAAAGGCCATGGAGAGTTCTAGCAAAACCTGTGACTTCCAAGAGGAAATTCAATGTCATAAAGTTATGTCAATGAGAGGAAAAAAAATCCCAAGCCAAACTTTTCTCTATCAAAATCCAGAGAAAAAAAGGTTATATAGTAACAGTGGGGAAGAGGATCTGGGCATTAATCGATAACAAACTAAACATACCACAGGGTAATTTGCAAAAAGGCAAAGACTGTTCTGGGCAAGGTTCCTAATGTTTCTGCTACATCTGATCTAGGATTACCTCCGGTTCTTCCCTATAGGGGATTAGTTTTTTATTCTCCTCAGACTTTTACATAAAGCTTGCAGAATCACGAAGCACAGTTTACAGATAATGTGTGTTAAAGTAATTGCATGTTTTAGTTTCAAGTTGTATACAGCGGGGGTTTCTCTGTCTCTGTGTGTGTGCACGCGCCCTGGACATGTATTTGGATTATTACAGGTCATGGTAATGCTTCAGAGTTATATTTATCCCTTGTCTTCCTTTTAAGTCCTCATTTCTCTCTGAACAATGTAGGCAACACCGGGAATAATCCATGGAAGAAGAGAGAACAAATAAAAAGTTTCTTCAGTGAACAAAGGACAGGGGTAGCCCAAAAAGTTGTGAAAAATGACTTTAGGCTTAAGGCCAGTTTTCATGAGAACTCAGGTGGAGTGGGAAATGCACAGTGTAAGAGGAGGGATAGGAATATTTTAAAATTATTTTAAAACATAATGTTGGTATTTTTAAAAGTAGTAACAGAAAGAAAAGAATTACTGCAGGTAACCAAAGAAATAAGCCAACAGAAAAAGGGTGACTCAAACTATGTATTAGGGAAACTGTGTAAGACCAGTCAGAATAAAAGAAGGATTTGCATCACCCATGGAGTTTGGTGTGCTCAAAACAAACTTAGTTCTTAGACTGGGTCTAAGGAAACTTTATTTTCTAGGGAAAAACTGGGCTTCACTGAAACATAGTACTATCCCAAAAAGTGCTTGCCATACTAAATAAAATAAAATAAAATAAAATAAAATAAAATAAAATAAAAAAATCAGGAGATTATCTTAAATTAAAAACAAATTACTAAATGTTGAGATTTTCTACTGATAATTTACATTAGGGGCAGGAACAGAAGCAAAATTTTTCTGTGAAGGTCAAGTTTTTTCCAACCAGCTCCCTATCTTGCTTTGCTTGGGTGAACAAGATGTGTCTGTGTAATGATGCTAAGCCCTGGGGAGGTGGAGATCACAGCCATACAGGTCTGTCAGGAAATCAGGCATCAGAGGGGACAGAACATCTCATCCTCTGACCTTCAATCGTCCCCTGCTGCAGGGACACCTGCGGCCAACCAGCGATGTTAAAGCCTCACCAGCTGTGGCAGCAAGAGGGAAGAGAACAGCCAGGAGCCTTTGTCCCTGCAGGGTGGCTCTGTTCTCCTCCTTTCTTCCTTACAGCTCCAAAATGTGTGGAGGGAGAGCAGTCTCCATCCCCTACAGCCGTTCAAAACCGTTTTCCCTGCAGAAAAGGGAAACTTCTGTAGTTTTCTGCCTTCCTTTCACTTCACTGCTATGGACTCCTGGGAAGGGTGGAGGAAAATGTCAGTGGAAAATGAGGAGTAAAGCTGTGGTGCGCATTGTGCAGCGTTTCTGAATCCTTAGTGTTTAGGCAGAGAAAAAATAGCTTTAAAGAGAAACAGGCAGGCTTGAGTTCGGGTCTGTGTCTTCAGCAGACTGCACAATGATCTGACTCGCAAACTCGGCAGTGGGAAATGCCCTTTTGCTGCTGGAGAACAAGCCTGAATAATCTAAATTTAGTGGTCAATTTTAAAATTAACAAACAATTAGGTTTCCTTCCTACTCTGTGCTCATAAATGGCAGTGGCCAAGACATGCATGAGTGTTGCATGTCAGAGCAGCAGTAAGCGAGCGGAGCTCTGCGGGAGGGCGAGCGGAGGCTCCTGCGACAAGCCCGAGCACTTGGCAGGCGAGAGAGCGGAGAGGGTGGTGACAGCGGGGGAATGTGGGGACCGACAGCGGCCTCCGCGGAAGGGCACGGGCGAGGCTGCTGCTTTGTGTTAACCTTTCAAAGCAGTGAGCATTTCTCAAGAGAGCCTATCTGCCTTTTTTGCTAAATATAGGACTGCCTTTCTCCTTCCCAGGCGGTAAGTGTGCTCCGTGGGCTGTGGGTGCCAAAGCTGTCTGCAGATGATCCTTTCTTTTCCTCCAGTCCACCTCGTGTCTTCTGTTACCAGCTCTGTAACGTGCTTGTAAAAGCTTTGCCGCTCCCAATTTGCCTGCTGAGATTCCCCAGCATGGAGCTTGCTCCAGGGAAGGTGCGGGGGCTGCCTGCCCTGTGGCCGTGTCTCAGGCAGGTGGGAGGGTGCCCGGCTGTGCATGGGGCTCAGGTGGGATTTGGGGCTCAGTAGTACTCAGGGCTCATGTGGGATTCAGGACTCGGGTGGGATTTGCAAGCAGTGGGTGGTGTTTCTGATGGGTGGGAATGTCTGTCAAACAATGCTCCTCCCGGCTTTACTTCTCCCCATCACCTGTAAATTCAAATGAAGATCAGAAGAGCCATCCTGCAGAAGGTCTTGTTCTCTTAACGGGAGTCTGTTCATCAAAGGACCATGTTTCATGTTCGTGCATTAACGCAGGTATTTCTGAGCTGAGTCCACACCAATCCTCTGGCCCCAAGTTCAGGAAATCATCCTTCTTTAAGAGGACTCTTGAGCACCTGCTTTCATTTGCAGGTCTGGTTTTATGGCGTCCTGGTTTCTAGAGTGAAAGGCGGGTTAATGTCCTGTGGAATGGGGTCTCAGGTGAACAGCAGTACTGAAACCTGTGACTACATCTCTTCCAGCTTAGTGAGACCTAAATGCCTCACCTGCAGAGAAACTTGATCCATCTAAACCTGAATCTTCATGCAAAAGCTTAAGCTGATAGAGCAGGTGAGGTTTAAATCAAGTCTGAAATCTAAAATGCATTATTTAAAAATTAATGTATTTTAAAATATTTCTTCATATTTATTGTAAAAAATAGGAATAAATATTAAAAATTAAAATATTTTTTTACTCAAAAATGTCATCTTTACTGATTTCATTTTTTATCTTTGGTCCAAAAGCAATTGTCTGTGCTGCCATTGTATTTTTCCTGCTCTGTATTTATTCTTGAAGACATTCAGCTTCATGGATCTCTTTTTTCCCTCCCCTTTTCAGGCTTTATTTTGTGAGCAACTCTTTACAGAGGAGTTCAGCATTTGTAGACCTTCGCTAGTGGCATGGCGAGAATGCTGCGAGTGACAGCACTGTGTTTTCCTCTAAGGGACTCATTGATTACAGATGAGGTGCCAAACTCCTGTGAGATGTAGGTACATCAGTGTAAGAACTGACAAACTGGCTGAGATGCAGAGGGTCCCTAACACCATTATGCTGTTTTTTATGGTAGGTGGGAATGATGATTAAAGAAAGTGTAGATGGCAGTAGGAAAATGAAGAAGTAAGCATAAGATCTAAGGTATGTTTTCCCATTCCCGATGGTTACTAATTTAGGGTCTTCCTGAACTAGACAATAATCTGAGCAATTTTGTTTAAGAGCCACTGATGACTTGTCTATTTGCCAATTTGTCTATTTGCATTTTGAACCCATTTGCACTCCTGACTCTCACAACCGTGAAAGTGAATTCATAGAATCATAGAATGGTTAGGATTGGAAGGGACCTTAAAGATCATCTAGTTCCAACCCCCCTGCCATCAGCAGGGACACCTTCCACTAGACCAGTTTGCTCAAAGCCTCATCCAGCCTGGCCTTAAACACTTCCAGGGAGGGGGCATCCACAGCTTCCTTAGGCAACCTGTTCAAGTGTCTGACCACCCTCACAGTGAAGAATTTATTCCTAATATCTAATCTAAACCTAACCTCTTTCAGCTTAAACCCATTTCCCCTTGTTTTGTCATTAATTGCCCTTATGAAAAGACCTTCCCCAGCTTTCTTGTAGGCCCCTTCAGGTACTGGAAGCCGCTATAAGATCTCCCCAGAGCCTTCTCTTTTCCAGGCTGAACAGCCCCAGCTCTCTCAGCCTGTCCTCATAGGAGAGGTGCTCCAGCCCTCGGATCATCCTCATGGCCTCCTCTGGACTTGTTCTAACTGGTCCATGGATTCCACCATGGAGTTATGTATGGCACAGAAAAATGCTTCCTAACCCTGATAGGGCCTAACCTTCTGTAGAAAGGGAGAACAACAGGTAATGTAACCTCTTTTAGGAGTAATAAGCCCAGAATATGCAGGGATTCTGGAGAGTGAATGTACAGTTGCACAAAATAGTTAATTACTCCAGATTAATTGCAGGCCACTTTTCAAAGGCAACCCGTAATCATCCATTCCTACCACTTCTCCTGCACCAGGTATAAGCAGTTGAGCGACCTCAGGGGGAGTTAATCTGACAGAAAATTAATCCACCAGAAGACCATTAATTTTCTTTCAGAGTGGCAGCCTTACCCCCCAGCCACTAAACCAGGAGCACACAGACGGACACGAGGAAAGCAGAGGGGTGCAGTACCACCCCGCCTCTGGTGGCAGCCCACCACCAGACCAGTTAAGCCCACCATAAATCTGCACAGGATCTCCATGGCAGGAGTGTTTGAGAAGCATGAGTTAGAGCAGCATGTACTGCTTGTCTAACTTACTGTATAGATACCATAGCTTCTCAGGCCTTTCTCATTAAGTGAGAAACCTGTTTGGGTTTCTTGTAGTCCACTAAGACAAATTCCACCCTCAGTGACATGGGCACAACAGCCACCTCAGTTTGAACAGAACATAGTTTATTAACTGCAGTGAGAAAGATGGGCTTGTTCCTTTTGTGCTTGAGTAGGAGGAGCCTCATAAATGTAGTTCTCCAATCTGTTTCCGTGACCTCACTTGGAAAAAAAATCCCACCAACTATGCTACAAATGGTAGCTACATGTTTTCCTCCTCTCTATGATTGCTCTTCAGATCTTACATTGAGATTTTCCATTACAACGTGAGGCATTAGTGTACTCTTTTGTATGATGCACAGTGCTTATCCACATATTGGCAGCACCTTTATGTTCCAGTGTTGTAGGGAAGTAAGAATTTACTTGCAGACAAAGAGACAGACACTGTCAAGTTCTCTTAATTTGGATTTAACTTCTGAATTTAAATCAAAAGAACACTGATTAACTTAATTTCTTTTCCTTTGCCTACATCTTATATTATTTAATTACAGTAATACCAATTTTGCCATAATGGTATTGCTCATTTAATAATACTCAGCTGAAAATAAATGTGGCAGTTAAAACACGAAAAGATCCTGAGTCAGCTAAAAAAGCCACAAAGCTCAGACCTTAAAGGATTGGCAGTTTCTAATAGAGATTTATTTCTTAATCTTTTTACAAAATTTAGTCTGATTTTTTTAAAACTGAGGGAGGAGAACATCTGAGTCTCCCTCCCTCCACTTAAAAATTCTACAAAGCTTTTTTAAGAAAATAAACAGAAAAGGCTCCAAGTAATGCATGAACTCCAGGGGAATGCTATGGTCCAGCTGCAGCTGAGGTTGAGGGACATGGATGGCTCCCCTTGTGTGTTTGCTGCAGACACAGAGTGCTCTTCTCCCTTCTGCTGAGTCCCCCCACATTTGCTTTGGTTGGATTCCCACTGAAAATGGTAGAGTGTAGGTCTGTGTGTCATGACAGTCTTTGAGCAGCAGAACTGCCACGTTCTTCTTAGCCTCCATCAAGTGGGCACCATGGTTCATGCTCTGGTACCTCCTGCAGCATTTGTTGTGCTGCACCTGTGGGGGGATTACACATCTCACTGTGCGAAGTGAAACACTGGGCTCATTGGATGGTTATTTGGGAGGTGAATCCAGAGGAGCTGATGAAAGGTCATGATAGAAGGACAGAGGGAACAATATGGAAGGTTTTTCTGTATGAAGTTCTGCAACAGCTTTCTGTCCAGTTGAAATAATAGGCCTGAGAGATGGCTTCTCCACCTGGGACCATTAGCTGGACCTGAGGTCATGCTGGAGGTAGCAGATATAGCTTTGATACAGCAGATAGCTTTCTCTGCCTCTGGTTCAGGAGCAGTTTTCCATAACAGAGCTGGGAGAAACCCATAGTTATCATTTCCAGGCATCACTGTGGTGTTCACCACGCTGCCCTAAGGCATTGTAAAGAATCAGGGAAAAAAAAATCAAGTTAGACTTAGATTTAGACAAACATTTAAGCATGTACAGAGCTTTAAAAGTATGAACCGTCTTTGGACTACAAACATACTCAAAGCTATGCAAGTAGTTAGCTGCTACCTTCAATCACAGCCATTGTCAGCAGCCTGTGATTAAATAAAGAGGAAGAGTTGTATTGCACTTTGGATGTTTCATGATGGTTTTGATTTAAAGTAATACAATACGGAGAGTATTCATTCACAGTTCA
>NW_010328761.1:40474-49117 GCF_000700745.2 Antrostomus carolinensis
TCCCATTTATTGGTATAATCCAGAAAGTAGACAGACATAGACAGGCATCATCTTCTGGATCCCTCTAGGCTGATGGAACAGGCCACTGCAACTATCTCTTCATCAGTGTATTGTGCTGGTAGGTCTCAGAGGGACCAACAGACCAGGACATGTGAAAGCTGGCTGCTTATGGTTCAAGCAAGAAATCAGTCAAATCTTCTCCAACTATCAGTGTAAGCCATTCAAGCAAGCCAAAATGCTTTTGCTTAAAATGAAATAAGGAGCAGCATTAAAATTTTTCTCTTGGTGGACCCATGGGATCAGCAATTTCTGTTAGAACAGTGATGATTCACCCAGGATCACAAGAGAACTTCTTGTGCTGGTACAGCTGGGAGCCTGAGGGAGCTGAAGAGTCTGTCCTGGGCAGTTTTCAGCCATGACTTTGTTGTTTCGTGTCCGTTACTGGAGTGTTCCTCTGTAGATCAACAGCAGGCCTGGGCACCATCAGCAGCAAAATACTGCTGCCTGCCTTCTCAGAAGAACCAACAAAAAGTGAAAACCTATCTTTTCCACCTCAGACAACCTGCCTGGGTCTCTCCTCACATGAACATTGCTATCCTTTTCTTTGGAGGCTCTTCTGGACTTGTAGCCAGTCTCTCCAATCCTTGCTGAACAGTTCAAGTGCCATAATTTCATCATAAGGCCAGCAGCAAAGGTGTGCTGGCACAGAGACTGATCTGCATCCTTGGCTGCGAGTAGAGCTAAGCCAACAGGGATTGCTCAGGAAACATTGCTGGGTCGACTTGGTCCCCAGCTCCGCAATTTAGTGCTGTCCCAGAGAGGAGCAGTGGGAGCTCTTGGCCCTGATGTCTTAATCTCTGAGAGCTGTTTTAACAGGCATTGGAGCCTGCTCCAAAAGGCTCTTGAGTTGGGGGCATTGGTCACGTGAAGGCTTTTGGTCACATGAAGGTGCCTGTTTCCAGGTAACGATCAAGAAGTTTGGCTTTACTATGGCTTTATAAACATTGTAAATTGGGGAACCCTGTTATTACAGACAGGGTGATATTCTTATAAAGCTGTCATCCCTGTTGTGTTGCCATATCCATTTCTTCATTCTTTATTTTCTAACACTATTTTTTCACACATTCTGTCATAGAAAGATTTAGCAAATTTAGGAACAAACCGTTACCTATAGTGAGTTTACTGTATCATAATTTAGTGGGAAAAAAAAAGAATTTGGAAATTTCAGCTTAGTACCAGTGGTGGATGGAGAGATGTTATAGATGAAGCCAGGGGGAGTGACATTTTCCCATCTCGCTGCCAGGCACGTGTATACCTATAGGGGAAGCTACAGATCCTTTGATTCCTGACTTCGATATCTGTCTTTGAGTACTTCTGTCTGAGTTTTATGCGTGAACTTCTACGTGACATTTCATTGAAAGATCATCATTAAACTGAGATCTTAAACAAGAGATATTGCTTGGGCTACTGAGTTTGCAAACTATGGCTTTATATACATTGTAAATTGGGGAACCCTGTTATTACAGACAGGGTGATATTCTTATAAAGCTGTTACAGATGACCATAGCAATTTTGAGTGAAAAAGGAAATAAAACATATCCATTTGATCCTTGTAATTGCATCCACATCAAGACTTCAGCTACATGAGTAAACTTGCTTACACTTCTGAATTGGTTTTGCAATACAAGTCCAACTTTCTGTGAGACTTGAGTTAAACTAGGCATGTAGGAAAGGGGAGGTATGAGCACTGCTGGTTGAGAAGGAGAAGGAAATACTTGAAATCCCTGTTTCCTTTTCTCCAGCTGTGCCATCCAGCTGTTTCTAGCTCAGAGACAGAGCAGCAGACTGTGAAGCAGAGTGGTAAAAGAAATGAAAGAGTTAAAGTGAGTTGAGAGAAGCAGGGGCAGTGTAGATCTGTGGAAGGAAAATACTTCCCAAAATGGGTCAAAAATAACAAATACAAAATGTACTGAATGGACTTTTGGTTTTGCTTAAGATTAACTTAATTTTTTTAGAAGAGAAAAACCCACTTTCTCTAACAGCACGAACCCTGTGTATATTTACCTGAGGCTTATAGAAATAGTTCATATGACAAGTCTGGCTCCATAAACTCTGCCTAAGAAGCCTGGATCAGCAAAATTCAATCTGGAAGCTGTCTATGAATTTCTGAAACCTGTCTGAGGTTTCTAAGTTAACTAATAAAGTCATCTTTTGTTTGTAAAAAGATATAACAGTTTTATAAATTAATACTGAAGTCCATGGAAATAAATTTTCAGCATTCAATGCTTTACTAACTTTACTAAACAAACTAACTTTTGTTTTAATTCTATGGATAAATAAATGCTGTCTTGAGACCAGACACATCAAGTGAGGGCTATTTGTTAATATGTTTAATTATTTTTTTAAATATCTTTTTGTCTTTTTTACTTACTGGATACTTTCAGCAGTTTCATGCTTCAAATAAATCTTAGGAAGAAGTTAAAGCAAGCAGTCAACTGCTCTAAGGCCAATCACATAGTGCTTTTCTGCATGCTTTACTAACAGATGAACAGGCAATCCCATTTATAGAGCATACTACATGTTGACAGAGCGCATTACTTCATTTTGCCATATTGGCAATTTGAGATCTTAACAAAACAATGCTGAGGTCGCTCTCATTCTGTATTGCCATCCTTGGAATGTGGCTTGGGTTTTCATTAACTCTGTCGCGACAAGGTACTGCAGATGAAGGCAGATTTATTGGGGGAGGGGGAGTAATAAACATAAGAGAGGAGAAAGTTGTAAACAGCTTAAATTCTTCACTCTGTGCAGATGAATTCCTTTGCCTTAACACTCTGGTGTTCTCGGCATCTCGTGGATGCTTGGTCTAATTGGAGGTGAATGGGTGGATAGCTTGCAAGGGCTTTGATACCTCCCAGCTGTTGTGTGGGGAGCAGTGGTCTCAACCCTCCTGCAACCAGTGAATATAAGCTTCCATATAAACAGTGAAAGTTTGGAGATTCAGCCCAGTGCTTGGCTTGCAGCGTTCTGGCTCTGCTTAGGAGCACAAATCATGTACAGGACCACTTCCAAGATTTCCCCTCAACTTTTCAATCAAGAGAGAAGGACAAAAAGGGGGGGAAAGAGCACAGCTCCGTTTCACTGCTGGGTTATTCGCACTTTCCCCTGTGCTGGCTTCATTTAAATCACTGGTATTATCAAGCTCGAGTAAAACTGCCGTGAATCTTTCCAAGGCCTTTCTGTGCGTACATTTTTGTGAGTCTTACCAGGACAGTTTAAAGCAGTACAAGTCACTTGAGAAGAATTTAACTACAAAGGAACTGGCTGTCCTTATTGCAAAAGGAGAGCAGGCTCGTAAGGGATTCTTCAGGAATAGCTGTAGTGCTTTCATTTCATAGCTTTACCTTTTTCCAAAACAATTGCCTGAGAATAGACCAGCGTTTTTATACAACCCAGCCTTTCCCAAGCTATTTTGCCCAGGGGAATCTTCCCCTCCCAGATTAGTGTAAGTGTCATTACTCAGGCTTCAGCTATACCACCTTTGGATCCCTGGATCTGGGAGGCTTATGGCCTGTGTCCTGCTTTCACCTTCCTCTCACCCCTGCAAAAGGAATAGCCCCAGTTTGGGCTATACTGGAATAACTGCATCCAAGCTACGAGGGATTCAGTGTACTTACATCAATAAAGGATCCCGCAGTTTAAAACAATACAGCTCTACAAGCAGAAAAACTGCTTGGGCAATGGTACGTGTCTTCTATGAATCATGCTTTCATGTTCCTGTTGCTTTTTAAAAATCACTTTCTCAACAGTGCTTGCACTCAGGGCTCCAGTTTCCAGGTAACGGAGCAGCAGACACCCAAGCGCTGGGTGATTTAGCCTTTCACTGCATGCAGCTGGGAAGCAGTTGTGAGCACTAACATATTATAGCCCTTCAGTTAAACACTGCTCTTTTGGCGTGAGGACTAATTTGCAAGAGTGAGATGCCGTCTTTACAGCACAGCAGTCACGTCTGGTGCAACTGCCGTCATGGCTGCTGCAGGGGAGAACAAAAGTGCAATAAATACATCTTTTGCTGTCTGTTTACTGGGCTGTGTTTTCAGCACTGTGCACTGCTCAGTACCGAGTTAGTCCATGAATCCTCCTGGGTAAGGTAGTAATCCGTTTTGCCTGGACATATAAGACAGGCCTTCTTGCAAATCCCTTCCCCAAGCTCCAACCTGCATGCATTTTGGTTTATATTTTGGGAACACGTGACTGTTGAAACAGGCTATCCAGCCAGCTGGATGAAAGGTATTTATGACAGTCATTCTTTCCTTTGGGGTAGCGCAGCTTGTTGTAGGGCTTTGTACATGGACATGTCTACAATAGCAGCTTCTACCGGTGGGCACACAGAGTCAGTGTACTCAGCTGGGTCTGGAAATGTATTCAGCAGATCAAACATGATATCTACCTTAGACTGACACGTCCCAAACTCTTTTGATTCTATTTTCTGTATAGAGCAGGTCTTCAGTGGCTATCATGGGGACAAAGACATCTAACTCATGCATAGACACTGACAGGTAGCTATCTGAATCGGAAGATGAATCCCACCTAGAACACTTGGACATGGTTGCTGTTGGGTTGGTTTTTTTTTCCCCTACCTACTTTACAACATTTTCAGGCTTAGGGTAAGAGTCATCCAGAGTGTTTAAGATTCTGCATTTCTCCATTTCTCCTTTGAGTGCTAAAGTAATTTCCTTCATATTCTCTCTCACTTGCCATGACAGATCAGGGGAACTTGTATGTCTGAATCGTTGGGCGATTGAAGTGTCTTACTAGAAAACAATTACGCTTTGATGCTTCTGCAGCCTCAAGGTGAAAGCAATGATGGACTTATAGCCAGGGAAAATGATGCTCGAATAAAACTCACTGCTGCTGGAAGCCCTCAGAACTCCGTACCATACACTGAAATTGTAACCATACACTGAAATTGTAACCATACCAGTTCTTCGGAGCAAAACCAGACTGTGAGTGTAAATTGCTAGAGCACACCGTAAAAATACTCGTTAACTCGGTGGACAGCCATACCTACAAGCTTAAACTACCTCATAAGGAACTCAGTGTGGGACGTTATTACATACCATTCCATTTTATAAATACAAAAGAAGAAACATTTCAAAACCCATTAATCACAGTAATGAGTAGAAATGTGCTGCAGTGGAAAAAGCCAATTTGCTGTCCTTCAAATGTTTCCTTTGCAGCTCCTCAAATCCGCTTCTCATCGGTGCAGGAAAACTGTCCCTGGGTTAGAAGCCGGCTGCAGGGAGACTCTGGGTTTACGACTGTGAGAAAATCCTCCCGGGCTGTCCCACAGCCCAAGGCCTGGGACTCTCTCCAGATCTGTATCTTTGGTTAAGTCCATCCCGTGAGCCAAACCAAGATCCAGTGATCCTGAAAATTCTGGGTTCCCATTTTTCGGGCAGCCTGGCCCAGCTGCTGCGGAGCGGGCTCCAGGCTCCGGGCTGCATGGCCGGCTGCCTGCCAGGCCTTGGCACCGCCAGAGATGGCAGGCAGGGCCCCGCAGCTTGCCAGCACCAAGGCCTCAGGGTGTTACAGGACTGTGGCAAATCCTAATTCTGTAGTAATTCCCAGGTTGGCTGTCTGGCTTCCCAGGCTCCCTGCCCTGGAGCTGAGAAGTTCTGGGATGCCTCCCAGGGACTGTCGCTCCCAGGGCGGTTTGCATGAGCACTCCCCCAGGGCTCAGAGGAAAGGGGAAATTTTGTCAGGCTCATTGCTAACCAAGCCGACTTCTTCATGGTTTGTCTCTTTCTGGCTCAAAAAAAGTGTAAGAATTTACAGTTCACAAGAAATTTTAAAACATTGGCTTCAGACTCAATCGGATGAAAGTCAAATTTTGAAAAGCAAAGTTCCTTCTCAACTGGAACACTGGCTTTTCAACCGGCTCCAGCGTTATGAATAATAATACCCTGACTCTTAATTTACAGTTGAAATCCAGAACAGAAGAACACAAGGTCCATCTGCTTCCATGATTCCAAAATTATTGACAACACGATGTTTGTAACCACTTCACATATAGCCTGAAACATATTAAACAATGACTTCATTTGAAGAGGTTTGTTAACATTATGAATATTATTATTGTTGGTCACAAGAGGCTTGGTCTCGTTCCAGTCTTGAAATAATTACTTTTACACTCCAAAACTGGTTTATGAATTACAACATTAAATCAAAATGTACAGTAGTCACGTTACTTCTTGGGAGGTTTTATTGTGTAGTTATTACTCTGCACACTAAATGGATTTTAACAATCCTATACTACTCACAAAACAATTTTGAATAAACTTTATGTTTGTGAAAGAGCCCTTCCCCCTCCTAAATTCTTGTCAGATACCCAGATGGTAAATTTAGATAGAAGCTCATGCTTCTATCCAGTGTTGATAAGCATTCCTCTTGCTAGTCAGAGCGAGCAAATCATGTATCTGTAGCCGATTCGTTTCAAGTTAGTGATTTGTTGTATTTTTTTAATATAGCTGCAATTTCTGTAAAAGTCACATGTAATGAAAGAAAATTGTGCTTTTCTCCCTCTCCAGTTCTTGGAAGACATTTTAGGGAAAAGGATAATTGCTAGTGAGAGCTCAGCCCAGTAATGCAGTTAGAGTGAACGTGAGTTGCACGGAGATAAACAAGGAAGCAAATACATGGAGATCTAACTGCTTTCAGGGACTAGAAAAATCTTGCAATGAATTGTTGTTTTCCCAGATGTGTATCATTTACAGAAATGAGACTTCACTGAGATTTTTGGCTTGTATGTTTAAGCCCCTTAAGCTGTTTTGAAACTCTAAACCTGGAAGTTAGGTTTGCTTCCTTTTTTCTGTTAATCTTTTTTTCGCTTTATTTTTTTCACCTTATTCCTGTCTGTCTTTTTAACTTGTTCTATCAACAAGGAAAACCAAACATTAAAAAAAAAAAAAAGCCTGAAACTCAGTTGTTTATCTTCACAAGAAGCACTGAGTGGTTCTATTTATTTAAATTGTAGCCTTTGAGGAGAAAAAAAAATATGTCAGGATAACTGTTAAGTTTCTTTTGCAGCTTTAAAACCCAAGTGAATTCTAGTGACCCACAGGGTAAATGCTAACTTTTGTTGAAAAACTATTTTATGCTATGTGATAGGGTAATATTATTGATTTCCAAGTTAGCAGTTTGGAGTTTAGTTTAAAGATATTCTAGTGAATTTTCAGTGATCCTGGAGATAAGAGACCAATGTGCAAGCATAAGGGATGCAAATTAATTTAATCTTCTTCTAAAATACAGGTCTTTTTTAGATTAAATTTCTTTTCCAAGCTGCTGATAACTGGTAGTGCTAGTACAATCACATGCAGAACATCATTGGCCTATAAATTATACAGTGTATGTACAGTGGCCTATAAATTAAACATTGTAGTGATTTACTGGATGAAAAAAAATCATGAATGTGGTAGCTAGAATGAAATACCTGAGTGAAATTCTGGTGACACATCAGTGCTAACCACACTCTTGGATGCTTCCTAATATGCTTTCATTAGGGAAAAGGTTTCCCTTGTCATTGCTCTGTGAGTTGTCCATTTCTTATACCAAGTGCTTACCAGAAAGCTGGTTTTGGCCCCGGGGCCCGTTGTCTTGGGTCTCACCTTCCCCTGGGGCTACTTCTGCATTGCTGCTGCTTCATCCTGGGTGATGCCACATCAGACAGCAGCAGCTCCAGCAGCTCTGGCTGACCATAGGCAGAGGGCATGGGGAATGGTGGAGGGGAAGGTCCTTGTCTAGATGCTTTCTAATGGCCATGCCTAAGAAAAACTGCTCCTCCTCCTGCCCCTCCGCACAGCCCAGTTACAGGTTTGAATTAGTAATCTGAAGCGTGGTTTCCTCTCTTGGGCTTCAGAGTTGGTCAGTGTGGGAGCATTGCATGGGTGTGCTCAGGGTGCAGTTGCTCTCAGTTTGCACCACCTGATGCAAGCACAAGATGGGTATTTGTGTTTGGGGAACACAGCCTGCTTTGTATCTGCTCCTGAGGAATAAAGCGCAAACTTCCTCTCTGCTGGCATGAGCAACATTTGGGCAACTGTGCTCCTTGAGAGCTGTAACTGTGTCATGCTCTCCTAGTGCATTAGATCTTGTATAAGGGGTTTCAGACATCTAGGAAATTACAGGGATCGAGTTATTTTTAAAGAGGATTTATTTTGTCTAGAAAGATTGATGTCACTTGTGAAAAGGATCTCCACGAGTGAAATGGCGCTTCGTTCTTCATGGGCATTAAGTACTGTTTCCCTTCCTTCTGTTACAAACTGATGAGAAACTATCAACATATTTTGATAGGTAGCAAATAAATACCTTTTTGGGGGAAAAAAAAAAAAAAAAGAGAGTTAGTTCTGAACAAAGGATTTTTGCAGTGTATTATCCCTAAATTCCTATTCCTGCGTTTCTAGGTTTTGTTTATAGAGCTTAACGTATTTGATTTACTTGTCTGTCATCTTTTCTCTCTCTTCTTTTTGGGAAATAGACTTAAAACTGTAACTTGTAATGACCGAGTGAACATTTGGCCAGAATAAGAAAAGTGCGAATTCCCTGAGGAAGAAGTGTGCTGCCAGTATCACTCTTGGCCCTGGT
>NW_010328761.1:49139-52957 GCF_000700745.2 Antrostomus carolinensis
TTGGAGTTAGCGCTGTGTGGAAGCTGCCTTCATGTGCTGTTAGAAAGGTCAAACAAAACAAGACCTTCATGCTTGCTTTTTCACCTGAAGATGTCGACTGTTTTTTCACCCACTAAGTACAGTAGCCCCTGCTTTCCAGAATGAAAAGCATCAAGACACTGAAACCATTAAGGACATTTCTGAAAGTCAAAGTGAGATTTAAAGGCTGATCCCATAGCTCGGCTCCCAGGTGGGCTTCCCCTCACTTAGCTGCAGATGCCTGAAGGGCAGACAGCTGAACTAATTGTCATGGACTCCCAGTGGAATGAAGTAGGCACTTCAATTTATGTCACCTATTTTAGATGTCTACTTGGAATGACATAAATTGTCCGCCAGATGTGTCTCTGTGAACTAGGGGAGCCTGGGGTGATAAGCTGAGATGTAGATTGTAGATGTTTAAATTTAGGTGAGACAAATCCATTACTGGCAGAAGGATCAAGCTGGCTTCCCTCCCAATAACAGGGTGGATTTGGACATTTTTTCCTACCTCATCTGATGTGACATCAGACAGCTTGAGTCACTAATTCCAGGAGTCGTGGCAGAGAAGTAGAGAAGTCGCTTCTCCCCAGTTTCATAATTGTGTGCTGTCTGCAACTGTATAGCTAGTTTTCTTTGTTTAAGAGCAATTAGCATTGAGAAAGCACTTGGTTCATAGAGTAATACTGGAAAAACAAAACCTGTCTTCATTAATGATCAGCACAGTGAAATTCAATTACCTAATAATTTCCCAGCTGCAGTGTTGGAAGCAACTAAATTTTAGCTGAAAAGTTGTTCATTTGTCTTTGCTGTTGTCAACAAGTGATAAATAGGAGAAAGGAGTGAAGGTTTTGCTGGAAACTGCATTTGCAGGTGTAAAGCATACATTGCAGCCTCTTAAAGCAGTGTAAGGAACAATCACAATGGGAATCATGAAAGCATTAAAAAAAAATGCAAGGAAGCAGTACCTCATACAATAGAAATGATTTAAAATGAATTACTGAAAATTTCCTGGCTTACATTGTTTTTTCTTGATTGAGTAGCCTTCGAGTGAATATGCAGGAAATAAAATGTTATGCTTTGTATCACTTGTTAAGAGAAGCTGACCTGGAAGGTTTGCACTTCCCAAAGTGAGCGGCATGTATTCCTTGGGTACCCACTATCAGGTAAATAAAAGAGGAGGGAAATTTGGAAGGAATGAACCAGGGAGGAATCATATATTAATGTGAATAAGGAAGGAATGTGAAAGGGGGAAAGGTAGTCAGAGCTGCCGTGAAAGATCTGTATGTTAATCCTAGTTGCTAAGTGGCTTAAAAGAGGGACGGATGAGTGTAAGCAACTGAGCAGTGCAGCTCAGTCGGTTACTGCTCGTTGCAGACCAGGGGTGTGCTCCAAATCCTGTGCAATTTGAAGTCAGATTCCTTGGCCACCATAAATACAGTATAGGCAAGCTTTCTAGTCACAGCCACAATAACGTGCTTTCAAAATCCAGAAGGCTTTTGTTTTAAGGTCTGGCATTTAAAAACACCTTCTGTAATTAACAATCGGTTTTAAATGTTGTTACTAGGTACACAAAATCTTGAACTGTACTATGAAATTTCTGATAGTCACAACTTACCAAATCCTTTAAGATTTTATAAATAGAAATATTTTTAAATTCTTTTCTCTCTATTTTTCATATTGTGTGGACAGAAAAAAAACACATCTAGTATACCTGCATTTTTCTGGGTTGACACCCCCCCCCCCCCACTGAACTGTTAAGTTTTTGCCCATAACTCTTTCCTTATCATCATAAAAAGTTCTGCTACTTTCCCTGCTTGCATATTTTTTATTTTCAATCTTAGCTATGCCAGTGTAAGATCCTGCCACTATTGCAAAGGTACTTCCATGCACACTCCTCTTCTGCCTCCCCCCCGTATCCTGCTCCCAACTAGACAACCTCCCGCTTCCCTTTGTGCCGGCTCTGGCACTCTCTCCTCCCTCGGAGAGCTGATGCAGCCTGATAAATGGGAAGAAAACTGCGTGCTCCGTGTGCTGTGTTGGTTTGCAACAAGCACAGAGGCAGAGGGAAGGGGGTGAAGAGGATTACAGGAGCCGGACTCTCCTTTCCGGTGGCAATGAATTGCTACGTCAGACGAGTTCAACCTGCAAAACCTCACCTTTAGTCCTTCCCCTCTCTGGCTTCTCCCCCTGGGGCGTTCCTCCCCTTCCTGGCTTTATGGTTTTCTCCCTTTTCCTAAGCTACTCTGTTTCCTCCAAGTTTCACATCTCTCTGTTCACTAGTCTTTTTCTTCTCTGCCTTCCAGCTGGGTGTTTCTGGTCTCCTCCATACTATTCTTTTCACTTTGAGGTGTTGATTGACACATGCCCCCCATGTTTTAATTATTATCTGATGTTTAGCGTTTCCTTTTGCATTGACCATTGTCATAAGATAGGGTGAAAAAGAAGGTGGTGATGCTATAGAGCTCGAGGGTAGAAATCCTCTACGCCTCTCCCCAGTCTTGTTCACCTGCTTTCTCTTGCTTTCTGCGGTCAAATGCTGTACCTGCAAAGCAGAGGAAAAACGTTTGGAGTCAGAGCATATGTAGAGTTCACAAGTTGATACCATCTCCTTGAAATAAATAAAAAGCAGAACTTCAGAAGCTAAAATCAGGCACTCACATCCTTTTTTTCTTAACTTCCCCCCGTGCCTGCTTGGAGATCCTGATGATTTGAAATGTTTGATATGTAAGTTTTCTTTCTGTTGAGTGCTGCTTTCCAATATGTGCTTTTCAACTGCTCAAATATCTACCCTGCCTCGTTTTCCAGGAAGGGGAGTAGCACAGATTGTTCACCCAAAAGACAAAAATGGACTTCATGGGTAAATGCAGATATTGTGTTCTTTGTTCATGCCAAGTTGACTGAAAATTACCTCCCTGTCCATGGGAACTCTTAAAGATGATTTCTTCTGCAGTAAGAATTAAGATCCATAGAAGATCTGTAACTGGAAGCTTGTTGGGTACAGTACATCATCATCAGAACACATAAAAACTTTGGCTCAACTGATTTATCTTTCCAGCATGTATTTTGAGTTATTTTACCTTTTTTTTTTTTTTTTTTCCCTAAAATACCTTTTCTTTTCCCCGGCAAGAACTGTTACCTTTGTTTTTAGATGATGCAATGTGCTGGTAAAACGTTTGCCTAGATGGTAGGTTGGAAACAGTAAAACCCATTAATTTCACATATGTCAAGCAGCGTTAGAATAAGGCCACTTCCTCAGAGAACAACTGAGAGTAACTGGGAGAGTTACTGTGCTAACCAAGATTTGTGCAAAGCATTGAAAAATGATTAAAAAGATGGAAGAGGGCTCAGGAAATCATCTAGCCTGTCCCCAGCCTCACTCTGCTGAGGTCATGCCTAACTGAGGGAGGTTTATGTATTTTTAAACACCTCTGCTGATGGAGATGCCATAGTCTCCCTCGGCAAGGCACACGGAAATCACCACTAATTATAACATAGCAGAGTGCAATTTTCCTTCAGGATTTGTTTCACCTTCTACGGTTTGTGTAAATGCACGTTCATAAAAAAATCCAAATAGGCCGTGAAATAGCGTTTCATTTTTCAAAGTCTTCAAGAGCAGCCAGCCAGCCCTCCCAAATCACGCATTATAAAAGTATGTATTATAGAGTTAGGTTTATTTGTTCCTCTCTCTTGAGCCTTTAGGTCCCCGCTCACAGGACCGGGGCCGTCCCGCCAAGCTCCCGCTGCTGCCGGGGGCCGGCGGGGGCTGGTCGGATGCTTTGCGCGGGGGTTGAGGGCCGGGA
>NW_010328762.1:0-202 GCF_000700745.2 Antrostomus carolinensis
CACACACCCGGTGTTGTCGCTGAGGGAACCAGGTGTGAAACCAGTTCCTCAAAACCCATTTTCCTTCTGAAAAGCTCTTGTTGGGTCTGTGCTCGTGGCTCAGTGAGATGTCGTGGAAGGAGACAGCAAAGCTATCGCTGTGGGTGAAGTGACAGCCCGTGCTGGCCGCTTCAGTCGGTGATGGGACAGGGGAAGCGTTGTC
>NW_010328762.1:343-628 GCF_000700745.2 Antrostomus carolinensis
GCAAACCAGAGCTGAGGAAGAAGGGTGAGTGTGGAGAGGAGCAGGGAGTCCTGCCAAGAGCCTGCCTGTGCTGTAGTCCCCCTCCTCGGAGAGACAGACAGGGGGGTCACTCATGGAAGGGGAGGACAGTTGCTCCCCCAAATTGATGCAGAAGGTGGGCGCTGAATCTCTGGAGTGTCACCTTCACCCTTCTTAAAAAGCACTTGTTGGGTCTGTGCTGGTGGCTCAGCGAGTTGTCGTGGAAGGGCAGAGCAAAGGCATCGCTGCTGGGTGAAGTGGCAGGCC
>NW_010328763.1:0-751 GCF_000700745.2 Antrostomus carolinensis
TGTGCTTTTACTTTTCTCTGGTTCACCTGGGTGACATGGAAACAAAACTGTACAGCTTAGAGAAGGCTGTGAGACACCTTAACCATCACCCTGAGCTTTAGTAGGAAACACAGCAAGTGTCTCCTTCCCCTAACAGCTTACAGATGGCACCAGCATCACCTTTCCAGGTCCATCAGGGTTTGTGGGAGCTGTTCTTTAGCCCCTGCCCACACAGAGCAGCTGCAGGCAGAGCTGTGCGCACAGGGACTGGGATGGGGTCTGTGAGCACTGGCAGGGCAGAGACATGGCAGCAGAGAAAGAGCTGCTGGCAGGGACAGCTGCAGGGAGGGAAGGAGGGAGGGAAATGCAAAGGGAAAGCCTGTTTCAGGGGAGAGATGGGCACCTCCTGGGCATCCTCTGCAGGGCAGAGCCCTTCCCTCAGCAACATCCTTCTTGTCTCCTCTCCCAGCAAGCACAGCTCTCTGCCCAGGGCTCTGCACCATTAGTCACCTCCTCAGCCAGCAAAGCAGCAGCAGAAATGAAGTGCCTCCTTCCTTCCACATGTTTCTGTTCTGCTGACCAAGGCCTGAGGGTGACTGTCCTGCATTGGCCCCATCTGGGAGATGGTGTGCAGAGCTGGCTAAGGGAACCGCTCAGTGCCTCTCTGCCTCTCTCCTTGCCTCTCTCAGCTCTCAGCCTCTCTGGGAATGGCAGTTTCAGCTGCAGATTCAGGCACTGATTCTGTGGGTCCTCCTGTGCAGATGTGTCCATG